>NW_028080995.1:49138-89342 GCF_014824575.4 Sturnira hondurensis | reverse complement strand
ATGGACAATAACTAAGATGGGGGGAGGAGATGGGAGGGGGGTGGGGAGCACTGGGTGTGCAGGGCTGGGAATACAAGAAAGAAAACTGTACTTGAACAAAAGTTAAATAAAAAAAAGAAATCAATGGCATTTTTGTACACCAACAACGAAATATGAGAAAGAGAAAATGGGGAATCCCATTTACTAAAGCAAGAAATAAAGTACTCAGGGATAAATTTAACCAAGGACATAAAACACCTGAAACAAAATAACTTAGTCAAGAATATTGATTTCTGTTTCTCTCTGCTTGTAAAGGAGCATGTCAACTGTCAAAACAGCTTTATAGAAGCCTTGGTTTGCTTGAAATGAAACATTGAAGCATTGGAATTGAAGCTCCCATGGATACCATCTCTGAAGAAGCAAGGATCTCAGAAGAAATTTTCCTGGTATTGCATCATACAAGAGCCCTCTGATATTCTGAAAGGAAACTGAACATTTTAATGAGTCCACAAAGTCTTTGACCTTGGGTCCTAAGGAGAACATACTTGTGCTACTTACTTTAGTTTCCTGTAATAGATTGTCTTTCTCTATTTCTTCCACATGTGCAGCGGGATCAAGAACAGGGATTGGGATTCATTAGTGTCACCTGGGCAGTGGACAATTCTCTATGCAAACAGGTACACGAGGCACCATCTCTGCTTAGCTTTAGTGTGGAGAGGGCAAGTCCTCACTGCTGTATGTGTACACACTCAGACACACACACACACACACACACACACACACAGGCCTAATGCAGTGGTTTCATTCGGACTTGCCTGAAAAATACTGGGTTCTGCCTTTCTGTTCCACTCTCATAATTTCTCCCAAAGAACGTCAGACATTAACTCTGATCAAAAACATACATAATTCGTCAGCTAAGCAAGTCTTGAACTTCCCCAAATAGAGATTCATTTTTTGAATAGAAAATATGCCGTCCTTACTATGTAAACAAGCCTGGCAAAGGGCGTTGAATACAAATTGCCACATAAAATTTTATTAATCTTTATATCAGTCTCAGCCAAAAATCTACACTGTGTGACTTGTGGTCATCTAAAACCTCAGCAAGGTCTCTTACCCTACCCTGTTATTTGGTAAAAATTTCCTTGCCCACAGTGATAATTTTGGCTGGAGTACTATATAAAAGTGTGGGGACAAACCCCTGATGCCTGGGGAAGGTGCTGCATTAAGCCATGACACCCAGCCATTCATTACAGTAACTCGTGTTATTATTAAGCAAAGGCTTTCCAGGTCTCTCTCAAGTCATTGCTCAAGTGTCAGATTCCCTATTTGAACTGGAATCTCTAGCACTTGCCCTTTCAGCCACTCTCCACTGTGTGGTGCCCCACTCCCTAGCTTTCCTTTTCTTCAGTGCACTTTCATGTTTCTTTCATGTATTATGAGTGGAGACAAATAGGTCTACCCTACCAAGTCATTCCGAGGAATAAACACGGTACAATTATGTATGGTTTTTCTGGATCTTTCAGATGAGGGCGCTGGGTCAGATACAGAGGTCAGTATACAGTAAGCACGCAATACAGAAAATCTTTTCCCAGGTCCTTTGTTCTTAATCATGCTTTTACACATGTACCTGAATGAAAACAAAGGCCATTAAAAGCCCCATCAGGCACCGTCAGGTGCATAAACAACATTTCCTCTTCCTTAGGGAACAAGGATCCCGAGGGAGTCCCTGTAACTAGGTTACCATGGTCCCTAATCCAGAGTAACACTCTTCACTCTCTGGGTATTCACGGATGTTATAAAAGTTCTGTTCCATCCCTGGAAGGTGGACTGGAGGCTCAGGACAAAGTAGGTCAGAGTCCATGTTATTTAGCTCAACAGGAGAACCAAGACAAACTAAAGTCTATGAATTTTAAAGAGAGAGGCAGAAGCAGAGCAGTCTGAGCTCTGAGTTGTCCCCTTCTTGTCACCAGGGCCATCTGAGTCTCTATGAGAGAAATGGGTGGGAGCCAGCAGAGGCCAGCACTGTGACTACAGGCAGATGGAGGGTGAGTGCCTGCCTGACCTGGTCTGTGCCATAGCAGAGTGATTAGGGTACAAAGACCGAACCCCGGAGCCAGACATCCTGAGTTCCCATTCTGCTGCCACTTAGAAGGACAGGGACTTGTGCCCAGTGTCCTCACTTGTTCAACGAGTTTAATTAAAACGCCCCAGAGCACTTAGAACCGTGCCATTAGCCTAGTTAGTGCTCGGCAAGTGTTTCTTTTTTCTTAGGTTTAGTTAATACTTTACCTTATTACTCAAGTATTATTTTCACATAGTATATCCACAGCCATTCCATCTAAAGACTCAGGGCAACAGAGCCTTATCTTCCTGTTCTGGCCAGCACTGAGCAAAGGTGGAAGGTCTAGGGAAACTGGCTTCTGCTTCCCAACAGCCCTGGAGAGGTGGGCCCAGATCACACAAAATTTGATCCAGGGCTGTAGAGGGAAGGCAGTACCAGAAGAGTGTCACCACTGCAAAGTTGAATGGTCATCCCAGCTGAGCTTTGTGGACTTTCTCCTCAGTTGGATGAGCCCTTACTCTGGAGCCAAATTTCAACCACCAACAGATACTAGGATGGTTGAAGCCACATGGGGACCATAAATACAAAGATGCAGGAACAAGCAGATGCCACATCAACTCTAAGTTCCACTCTCAGGAGTGAGTTGTTTTTCTCTCTCTATGAGAGCAACTCTTTTCTTTTTCCCTCCCAGACTATCCCAGAGGAGGATGGCTGCACATAACACCTCCTCTGTGACAGAGTTTATCCTTGCAGGCTTAACAGACCAGCCAGGACTACAGCTTCCTCTCTTCTTCCTGTTTCTAGCCTTCTATGTGGTCACCATGGTAGGGAACCTGGGCTTGATAATACTGATTGGGCTGAACTCTCACCTGCACACCCCCATGTACTTTTTCCTCTTCAACTTGTCCTTAATTGACTTCAGTTACTCCTCTACCATCATCCCCAAAATGCTGATGAGTTTTGTCTTAAAGAAGAACATCATCTCCTACACAGGGTGTATGACTCAGCTCTTTTTCTTCTGTTTCTTTGTCATTTCTGAATGCCTCATCCTGTCAGCAATGGCATATGACCGTTATGTGGCCATCTGTAAACCACTGTTGTACACGGTCACCATGTCTCCTCAGGTGTGTTTATTTCTTTTGCTGGGTGTCTACGGAATTGGTGTTTTGGGGTCCTTAGGTTATTTAGTGAACATGCTGTTTCTGACCTTTTGTACAGAAAATCTCGTCAATCATTATATGTGTGATATCCTTCCCCTCCTTGAGCTCTCCTGCAATAACTCTTACACAAATACCCTGGTGCTCTTTATTCTTGCGTCCTTTGGCATTGTGGTGCCCTTTGTGATTGTTTTCCTCTCTTATGGCTTCATTCTTTCCAGCATTTTCCACATTAGTTCTACTGAGGGCAGATCCAAAGCCTTTAGTACCTGCAGTTCTCACATAATGGCAGTTTCTCTTTTCTTTGGTTCAGGAGCTTTTATGTATCTCAAACCACCTTCTATTTTACCCCTTGACCAGGGGAAAGTGTCTTCTCTCTTCTATACCATTGTGGTGCCCATGTTGAACCCACTAATCTACAGCCTGAGGAACAAGGATGTCAAATTAGCCATGAAGAAATGCTTCAGCAGAAACATCTTCTATTGAAAATGGCTGAGAAAAGAGATCCAAAGCTTTGTTTACCAGCGTGGTTTTCTTAGTTTTTCAATGAGGGAAACAAATATCCAATCTTGCTCTTCTGTAGAAGACATTTTAAATTTGTTCTCAAGTACACTATTTCCCTTCGTTCCTTGCTACTTTCTAAGTATTCCAATTATTTTTTTGAAAATTGTTTCCGCAGTTATGTAGGGTTACTGTTGAATTGGTGTAAGAAACCATTTAGATCCGGCTCTTGTGTGACACGTTGCATACTGTAGACACATATTTTGCAGGTTGCTCCTAGACATGCACACAGCTAGTGCCAGACCTGGGTCTGGAATCTAGGCCCTGGGCTTGTATCCACAGAGCTCTGCTTTCCTTCGGTCATATTTCCTTGGTCCATCATTTTCATATTAAGTTTCATTTCAGGTGAGTTTTTTTCTAATTTTGCATTTAAAGAGGTCTAATTCTATTTATAGGAATGTCATGAATCTTTCCTAGGGTTAATTTTGGAACATCAATTTTGCAGGAATATTGAAGGCGACAAAATGTAGAGATTTGGTCTTGGCACAATGACTTTTTACATGTTTTAAAGTGTTTCAGGGGGAAAGTTTTATCTAGAGTCAAGCATGGTGCCCATTAAGATGGTGTAGAGAGCTCTAAGAACAGAGGATCACTTATTAGAGCTTTAACAGACAGATGTGCAGATTTAAGAGAGTTATTTCCTGACTAATAAAATAGAATCTGAAGCTTCAGTTCAAGGGTTTGAATGTTGTAACTGAGTAATAGTTTGGGGTGCAGGCGAGCCATGAGAGCACTAGAAGCAACAATTTATTAGGGAGGCATTTGCCCTTGTATTTTAAGGCATTGTGTAGAGTTGTGATCTTTGAACAGTAACAACTGAGGAAAGCAGTCGTTGTCTCAGAACAGGTTGTGTATTCACAGTACTGGGAAAACGGAGGTACATCTTAATCCAGGGTCCCACACCAAAACACACCCCTTTTTAATTACAAAATCTTTTATCAAAAAATAATAAGCATATAATTCTGTAACATAACAATATCACACTCAAACATACCATATGACATTTAGGGTGAAATTTTTAAATGAAAACTATAAATTATCACACCCATATTACCACCCTACCGACAATACTGATGCATGGGTTAATTCTGCCAGACCTGCATAAAGTAAGAGAACAATTTTGGCCTGAACACACTTTTCTATTGGTAGAAGAAATGGTATGGGAACTGTTTGCAAGATCTTTTGACTTGTGAACTTTTACTAGGAAAGTTTTTTTCTATTAGGAGAAAGGGAAATGTTGAACAAATGGGTCGTCTTACCCTTGAGAATGACTCTGGCGATGAGGACATGTAACAAAAGGGGTGAAAGTGCAGGGGATGGTTGTGATTTGTGTAGTGCAGTGGAGGGGATGGCCACTGAATCCAGGACACTGATGGGTTGGGAATGCAGGGAGAATGATGGAGGATCAGTAGAAGGTTTGTAGATGGAAAAACAATACCACCCCCTTTTAAGTTGAAGTATGATTTCTATACAGAAAAATCTTGAGTGCTCAATGCATTTTTTTCCACATCTGTAAGGCTATGTAACCAGCACCTATCCTAAGATACAGATCTTTGTTTCAGAATATCCCTGTCTGCCTCTGCCCAGTAAATATTACTCTTCAATCTCTTCCTGGAAATAGCTGCTATTCTCACTGTTTTTGTTACAGACCTAATTCACTTGTCCTCGAGCTTCCTATAAATGTAAAATACTGCATTTGTTTTTTTCATGTCTGGGTTATTTCTCATAATATAGAGGTATTGTGCATCTTACCCATAATGTATGAACAAGTACTTTGCTCTTTATTATTGCTGTGTAGTGTTCAAGTGTATAAATACAGAGCAATTTATTTATCAACTATTCTCTTCATGAACATTTCACTTATTTTGAGTTTCTGCATATTATTAATAAAGCGGCTATGAATATTCTTAACTTGTAGTTTCTTTGAAATACACTCTTTTCTCTTGGGCCTATCCATAGAGGTGGATTCACTGGGTCACAGAATATGCATCCTTCCAGGACATAGGTCTGAGCTAGACATGTACACTGGGCAACTACCAGTTGTGCTGACCACTGGCAGTGCAATGGAATATAAATCCTAAAGAGAAATGAGGCTGTATAACCATGGGTCCCTGACCTGTTTTGGCCAATATCATAGGGTAAAAATAGTTGAATTATAATAATTCCATAAAAATAGGACCTGGTTTCAGAGGAGCCTGGGGGACTTCAACAGTTCATGCTGGTCACATGGGTGGACTATGCCTATAGTACCAGAGTAGTACTAGAATAGCAGACTTAGGACTTTTTTGTACCAACATACTTCCTGTGGATGCTGGTGGTGCTCTATGGCCTGGAGACCGAGTGGATCTTGGGCTACCCAGTAGTGGGTGTACTCGGAAGCCAGGGCCAGAAATATCTGGATCCCTCTCATTATGTACCATCCCAGCTATTGTTTTATTCTTTACTCATGATAAACTGCTCTGTGAATGTAAAACGTTTGAGTCTCATGAGTTCTTTCAGCAATGGAATGTCCTGGCTGGGTGCCTCAGTTGGTGGGAGCCCTGTCCTGGACAGGTTGCATCCCCAGTCAGGCCCTATGCAGGAGGCAAACAATGGATGTTTCTCTTGCTCTCTTCACTATCTAAAAGCAACTTTTACAAAACAACATATCCTTGGGTGAAAATTTTAAATAACAGATGCTATGTAAACCATAGAAATGAATGGACATGGGATGAGGAGATAAGAAATATGAGGTTGGAAATTTGAGGCACTTCAACACTGAATGATGGACAGGGAGGAGGATAGCTTTGGTAGTGGATCTAACACTGAAGGGCAGGTATGGTGAGGTTAGACGTCCTCTTAGTCAGTAATTTCATGCTACTTGGACAACATGATTTTAATACGCCACATTTTGCAAGAGAATACAAGGTCAAAAATTTTGTTGAGTAGATGACGGCAAAATGACAAGATCACTGTTTGATGAGTTTCATAGTGTGTAAATAAATAGTGTTTTAGGTTTCCCAAAACAAACGGGGAGTCAAGAAACATCCCCCAGAAATTTAACTATGCTAAGAATATATACCTTTATATTTCTTTATGTCACAATTTTTTTTGAATTGTGATGATAATCTGAAGTCACCCATACACAAACACTTTATACAAAAAAGGCCTACAGGTCCATACCCTCTGGTCTTATACAAAGACCCACTAGGGGAAGGAAATGTGAACACCCGGTTGAGCTATTAACATGGGGAAGAGGATAAGCTTGTGTTTCAATTCCCTCAGGTCCACCACTGTGGCTCCTGGCAAAAACAGTGAAACTGTACTATACCAGCCCACCACAGCAACAGATGTGGCAGCTCATCAGGATTAGACATCTCGAAGAGAAAGCAGACTGACTGAAGGAGCAGATGAAGCAAATGTACCCAAGGACCATGGCAGAAGCATCCCAACACTAGAAAACAGAGACTCATAGGAGCAACTCCCCAGATCAACCTCACGGAGGAATTTGGGGTGACCAAAAAACCCTTAAGACAAGAGCTCAGCAGATTATCCAACAAGTGTGAGTCAGGGATGCTCCAAAGAACAGGTTCCTAGCTTATTTTTCAGTTGCTTTTTCAAACTTCACCAAGGTAGCCCTAATCTTGGGCCTGCTCACCTGTCTTGGAGAGCTAGGTTTAGCCTCTTAAACTGAACATATATCTTGGAGCTAGATTATAGACCCACCTATGTTTAACCTTCATACTTGGTGGAACCCTGGGCCTCCCTTTATCTAGTAATGATACTCAATGCACCAGAGGCACCTAGCTCCTTCTGGATGGACCCCTAGAGGAAAAGTATCATTGCCTGTTCACTCTGGAAGGCACTGTATATGTCTCTAACCATTTGCCTGCTTGCTTTTCTTTGTTAACCAATACCCTCTGCATGCCTATTATGTCTAAGTGGTATGCTCATGCAATAACTAATTATACCACTCAGCAGTCTCTCCCTGCAGTAAATCTTTCCTTAGCTGGACCAATAGGATTTATAGGAGAAAGGCAAGGAGATAGTACCAAACCTCTGAATCCTCCTTTATGTCAAATAATGGTGGATCAACCAAGCCAGTCACTTGGAAACTACGCTGTGAACAAACACCATCATTAATCAATATCATTAGCAGCCCTCTAGTAGTAGAAAACTGAGGTGCAAAATGGAAGATTTATGCCATAGTAGGCTCGGCAATTATAAACCCTATTCCCCTCACAGTGTATAATAAACTTAGTTGGCATAGAGGACAGGCAGGAGCCCCTATTCTCAGAATAAATGATCCTACTCATAATAGCCCAAGCCATACTTCTACTTGGAAGATGGGACTCCCTTTTGTTGAACATCAGACAGGACAATTTCAACTCATCTGAAAGAAAGACAATGCCTTTGGTTACTTTAACATTTGGAATATTACATGCACCTAGGTTACTTGTGTACTTCTCATGCTTATCTATTTGCAGCCAACCCTGGTGCATCTCAACTTGTGTAAAATGAGACCTCTACTGAGAGGAAAATGGCAGCGGAGTAGGACGGAGCAACTCCAGTTCTCCTACACCTGGGAGAAAATCCTGGCAGATTTACAGAAGAACAGCGCAATCAATTCCCCAACCAACAATTCTACAGCATTTATGAAAATAAGAAACCAGAGATAGTGACAAACCAGACAGCTAGAGGTCATTGGGGTCTCAGGGTCACGAGTAAGGATGGAGGCGGCCAGACCGGCGGCAGCTATTAGCCGGCAGGTAAAGACCTCCGAGCCGCGGCTGCCGCAGTGGTTGGAGCCCAAAGGCTTCCTTTCGTCTGTGCCCAGCGACAGGGGCGTCTGCCATGCAGAACTCATCGGGAGCCCAGCAACCCTGAGAAAAGTCAAGGGCAGCGGCAGCGGTGACAGCGGCAGGAGGGCAGCCATTGGCCCGCGCATAAAGACCTTGGAGCCTTGGCTGCCTCAGCGGTCGGGGTCCAGAGGGTTTCACCTGCGCCCAGCGACAGGGTCCTCTGACACAGAGGACTCAGCGGGACCCCGGCACCTGTGAGTAAAGACAAAAGCGGCAGTGGCAGGGCCGGCTGCCCTCGGGAGCCAGGCACCCCAGAGTAAAATCAAAAGCAGCAGCGGCGGGACCAGCAGCCATTGGCCGGTGCGTAAAGACCTCGGATCTGCTGCTGCTGCAGCTTCCAGGGCCCAGAGGCTTCTGTCTATGGCCAGAGTTGGGGCGTCTGCCACAGAGCACTCAGCGGAAGCCCAGCAACTGTGAGTAAAGACAAAAGCGGCAGTGGCAGGACTGGCTGCCCTCGGCCAGCCCAAAACGCCTCGGAGCCACCGCTGCCACTGTGTTAGGGGTGTAGAGGCTTTCGTCTGTAGCCAGTGCCACGGAGGACTCATAGGGAGCCCAGCACCCAGTGGAGCATTGGGCCGGCTGTGGGGTCCCTGGAAGAGCTCGCTCCCTCCCTCACCATCTAGGTGGGGCTGGGTGGCAGAGACCTGTCTGCCTAGGTGTGCAGGGAGGGTGGCAAGGAGAGGGGGCCGCATTCAGTTGTGATCTCTGTGGCCTCCAGCCCACCAGCCTGCCAGCCCAGGAAATTAGAGAGGAGCATTGTCCTAACCAGTCAGGTTGGGGATTGGGCTGGGCTAAGGCACACTTTCTGGAGAAGTTTTTACTGGAAAGTGGACTGAGGTGTTCTCCTGTGAAGGCAGCTTGACTTGCTTCTCACCCAGCCACAGGACTGGGAAGGACCAGTGCCAGATCCTGTGGGACCAAGGCAGCCTGTCAGGTGGGCAGGCGCCCGAACCCCAGTCTGGTAGCCTGGCTGGTGGGCGGGTGTGCACCTGGGTCTACAACCCAGCCCACAGAGGGGTCCCGCCGAAACCAGAAAATCCGGATTGGACAGTTTGAAACCAACAAGGAAGGAGTTTCGTGGTTTTTTTTTTACTTTTATTTATAAACTTTTTTCAGAATCGTATATATTTTTTAATTTTATTGTTGCTGTATCTTTCAGTACTCTGTTCCTCTCCTTTCTTTTTTCTTCTTTTAGTCCTTCTTCATTTCACACCAAACTTATTGCTTTTTCCTCACTTCTCTTGCCCTTTTTTTGTGTGTTTGTTTGTTGGTTTGTTGCTTTCTATACCACTGTAAATACTTCACAACACATCTCTCGGGTATTAGCCCACTTTACAGGTTCCTGAATTCTATTACTGTAGTGATTAACTCTACTTGCTCACACGCTACGTCTATTTACTATTCTTTACTCTCACCTTACCTCAAAATCTGACCACCCGCAACCTCACTGCTTTCTAGATACAACTCACAAGCCTTCCCTCCCCAACAAGAGACTTATCTTTGGTCTATCCTTTCCTAGAGGTGGCAAATTGGGTTGAAGATTACAGTTAACACTATATAGAGCCTAAAGATCTTCTATCTCTTCTCTACCAGCTGTGACTGTAAATATCATAAAGTACTCTCCTGCTGTCATAAACTATTTTGCCTACCCCTCCAGCTGATCACACACACACACAAAGAAAGGAGTAGGTGGAAGCAGAGAACATCAAGATACCTGCAGGAGACTGCACCACTGAATTTCACAGGAATTCTACCACAGAAGTTCACACCATAAACCTAGGGAGTCAGAAAAGATCAATTTAAGAAGCTGAAGCTAACAAGAAGAGTCTCATAAGCAATGGGAAGACAAAGAAACAATGCCCAAATGAAAGAAAAGGTGGAAGTCTCAGAAATAATGTCAGATGAAAGAGAGGCAAGTCAGCTCTCAGATATTGAATTCAAAGCACTAGTTACCAGGAAATTCAAAGAGCTCACAATGAGCTACCAGAAACTAGAGGGGAGCTACAATGAGCTCTCCGAAAACTATATCAACATGAAAAAGGAAATAGAAACTATCAGCAAAGGACAAGAGGAAATGAAGAATACAATTTCTGAACTGAAGAACACAGTAGAAGGAATGAAAAGCAGGATCGATGAGGCAGAAGATTGGATCAGTAAGTTGGAGGACACAGTAGAAAGAATCTCCCAGAAAGACCAAGAAAGGGAAAAGAGGCTCAAAAAGAATGAAGATGGACAAAGAGAAATGCAAGATAATATGAAACGTAATAATATCCGAATAATAGGAATGAGACCTCTACTGTATATACTTTTCCCACTGCTCCTGGCACTATATATAATAGCTGTTTAACCCGTTCGAATGTCACTCAATTGAATCTCACCACCATATTTGTCATTTGCCAACAGGCCCAGGCCCGGGTTCCTGTTAACCTTACCCCAGAGTGGGCTGATCCAAGACGATTGAGTGCTCTCAGTAAGCCCCTCATCTATGTCAGAATCCGCCAATTCATAGGCATGCTTATTGACTCCATAGTTTCTTCTATTTTAATAATAGGGGCCATGACTACTGCGTCTGTAGCCTTTACTGAATCCATTCAAACTGCGCATGTGGTTGATGTTCTTCTCACAAATACTATTCAGCAAATGATTCAAAAAAGCCAACAGTATCAAGCTAAAAAGAGAAGCAACAGCTTGGGAAAACATATTTGCCAATGATACCTCAGACAAAGGTTTATTCTCCAAAATGTACAAAGAACTCACTCGACTTCACTCAAAGAAGACGAGCAACCAAATTAAAAAATTGGCAGAGGACTTGAACAGGCACTTCTCCAAGAAAGGCATACAGAGGATGCAGAGACACATGAAAAGATGCTCAATACCGCTAGCTATCAGAGAGATGCAAATTAAAACCACAATGAGATACCACTTTACACCAGTCAGAAAGGGTACCATAAACAAAGAAACAAACAACAATATCTGGAGAGGTTGTGGGGAAAATGGGACCCTAGTTCACTGTTGGTGGGATTGCAGACTGGTACAACCACTAAGGAAAAGAGTATGGAATTTTCTAAGAAAACTAAAAATGAACGTGCCTTTTGACCCAGCAATTCCACTATTAGGAGTATATCCTAAGAACCCTGAAACACCAATCCAAAAGAACCTGTGCACCCCATATGTTCATAGCAGCACAATTTCTGATAGCCAAGAGGTGGAAGCAACCTAGATGCCCATCGGTAAATGACTGGATCATAAAGCTATGGCACATTTACACAATGGAATTCTATGCTGCAGAAAGGAAGATGGAACTCCTACCTTTTGCAATATCATGGATGGAACTGGAAAGCATTATTCTGAGCAAAATAAGCCAGGTGGTGAAAGACAAATACCGTATAATATCACCATCAACAGGAATCGAACAACAAATCAAACAAGCAAGCAAAATATGACCAATGACCCTCAAATACGGAACAGGGTGACAGGGTCCAGAGGAGAGAGAAGAGAGAATCATAGGGGAAAGTGGGAGGGACTCACATGAATAAGTATAAAGGACACATGGACAGTAATTAAGGTGGGTGGCGGAAATGGGAGGGAAGTGGGGAGCACTGGGGGGCAGGGCTGCAATATAAGACAGAAAACTGTACTTGTACAAGAGTTAAATTAAAAAAAACAGAGCCAAATTGATCAGGAAATTCTTACTCAGATCTCTGCCACAGAATCTGCCATTGTCTGCCTTGGAGAGGTAAAGGATGCTCTCACCTTAAGGCAACAACTTACTTGTAGTCCTGGTTTTTCTAAACTCTGTGTTACTTCATTAAGGTAGAATTCCAGTCAGCATTCCTGTTCAGATATTTGTCATCACTTTCGGGAAATGTTTTCTACCAACCTTAAAGGACAAATTCATCAACTTCAGCTTGAACTCCACCAGCACCTCAGGGACATCAAATGTCTAACTGAACAAAAGGTGTTTCATACTGTGAACAATAATCTATAATGGATAAACACTAAGAACTGGTGTGATGGAGTGAATTTCCAAGTTTGGTTTATGGCAGCCCTTGGGTACCTCCTTGTTTTAATCCTTATTTGTGCTTTATGAAGTATATGAAAGTGTTTTTCTCGTGATCACATTCAAAAACAGCAATTAGCAGGTTTCAAAGGCCCAATAGCTTCAGTTTATTTAACAAAAAAGGAGGAGGAGATGTTGGGAACCCCCTGCCTGGTTTCAGGAGTTGTAACCGCCCCCCATGGATAAGGCTGAGTGAGTGACCTTCAGACTGTGAGCCACTGAGTAGACAAAGCTTATCTCCCTGGCAGGAGCACTGCTTCTGCCTCATCCATCTCTGGCCCCCAATGCTTGGTTGGTAAGTCAATGATGGGTACAACCCGTCAGAGGGGGGACAACCTAAGCCAGACATAATCACTTGGGAGGCCCTCAATGAAGGACTTGGGGGGCTGCAGCAAAGAGGGAATGATGGACCCTCACCCCCAGCTATTCTGACATAGTCTGTGTCCCCATTTCTGTCTGGGAGAAGCACTTCCTGGCTCTCACCACTTTCACCTAAAAACCTATGACACGGAAGGAGGTGCAGCCCTCTGCCAGCTAGAGTGGGTTCCAGGGTCATCCACCATAAGAAAGAATTCCTAAAGTCCTGTGAAGCCTGCATTCCTAAAAGTGCTTTTCTTTGTATGATAAGGGTCTGAGCAGGAAATGAGTATGTCTCCCAAAATTTTTGCAACCCCCTTACTTGACCCACCCTGACTCAGATTAATACCCTCAGATTTCTTTGAAATGTTATCTGGTGTTTGATCCTTGCCACCTGACATTGATTGGTGAGCTTTGCCTGTATTCCTGTGTGTTAGGAACCTAATAAAAGCCATAGAGGAAGGGGCTCTTGGTCTTTCTCCTTCGAGAGATTGACCACCTCTGCTCTCCAAGCAGATCATGTCTTGGTAGTATTATTTTCATCTGTGGCGGAAAGGGGGACTTTTGCGCATCCTCTACCACAAAAAAATAGACGGGGGGAGGTTAACAATAGTATGGGAAATGGCGAAGCCAAAGAACTTAAATGTACAATGCTTGAATATAAACTAAGGTGGAGGAATGATGGTGAGAGGGGAATACAGGGTGTAGCAGTATAAAGGAGAGAAAAAATTGGAACAACTGTGATTGCATAATCAACAAAACATATATATTTTTAAAAGGATCAAAAGAAATATAGAGCTTCCCAGACGAAAAAATACTAAAAGATTTTATCACCACCAAACCACTATTACAAGAATAATTAAAGGGTCTTCTTTAAGAAGAAAGAAGGGAAAAATTAAAAATATGACGAATAAAATGGCAATAAATACATATCTATGAACAATTAATAAAATGATCTCTTAGTGAATTAGCTTTTGTGAACTAATTTTCAGGGAAAAGGCATGACTTCTGTTTTTTAATTTTTATTTTTCTCTAATTCTTGTTCAAGTACAGTTTGCTGTCTTATATTCCCAGCCCTGCCCCCCCAGTGCTCCCCACTTCCCTCCCATTTCTGACCCCCACCTTAGTTATTGTCCATGTATCCTTTATACTTGTTCATGTGAGTCCATCCCCTTTTCCCCTATGATTCTCTCCCCTCTCCCCTCTGACCACCCAGCAGACAACTAAAATTTCACAAATTACAAAATTATACCACTTCCTTTTTTAAAACATTTTCTCCTCCTATATTCCCTCCTCTAATAAATGACACATTTCCCACTTTATCAGTAAAAAGTCAAATTGATTCTAACTAAAGAAGTCATGCTGCTGGTATAACCACTATGGAAAACAGTATGGAATTTTCCAAGAAAACTAAAAATGTTCCGTTCAGCCTGTTCCGTATTTGAGTGTCATTGGTCATATTTTGCTTGCTTGTTTGTTTTGTTGTTTAGATTCCTGTTAACGGTAATATCATATGGTATTTGTCTTTCACCGCCTGGCTTATTTCGCTCAGCATAATGCTTTCCACTTCCATCCATGATGTTGCAAAGGGTAGGAGCTCCTTCTTCCTTTCTGCAGCATAGAATTCCATTGTGTAAATGTACCATAGCTTTATGATCCAGTCATTTACAGATGGGCATCTAGGTTGCTTCCAACTCTTGGCTATTGTAAATTGTGCTGCTATGAACATTGGGGTGCATAGGTTCTTTTGTATAGGTGTTTCAGCGTTCTTAGGATATACTACTAATAGCGGAATTGCTGGGTCAAAAGGCACATTCATTTCTAGTTTTCTTAGAATTTTCCATACTGTTTTCCATAGTGATTATACCAGCAGCATGACTTCTTTAGTTAGAATCAATTTGACTTTTTACTGATAAAGTGGGAAATGTGTCCTTTATTAGAGGAGGGAATATAGGAAGGGAAAATTTTTGAAAAAAGAAAGTGCTATAATTTTGTAATGTGTGGAATTTTAGTTGTCTGCTGGGTGGTCAGATGTGGATAGAAGTAGAGATTTGAAAGGAATCATTAGAGGGTAATTCAAGACATGGGAGTGAACAAGGTCCTTCAGAAGCTCACTGAAGTTGTTTTCACATGAAGGCCTCTCACCTGCCAACTCCTCAGTTCTCTGGCCAGGTGGGTGCTTTTTATTAAAGCTGAGAATACTGTGATCTGTAGGGATTCATTTGGTACCATACTTGTGCAACTCTGATTATCTACCATAAAGCTGAGACCTAATGCATATATGTGAGACATATATGCAAAGGTTTTATTGCATGTAATACTTCACATACCCAATGATGTGGCATGTGTAACATGTAGTTTAAATTAGAAATAAAGAAGGAAGCCATTTTCCAAAGATTCAGGTTTTGGAAAGGCAACAGTACCACACAGATGGAAAGACAAAGTAGCTTTTTTTGTTCTCTTCTTGTTTGCAACAAGTCATCAGGTAACATGGATTTACACGAGCCCTGCTTATGGTGAAGTAGGAAACGAGTTTGTCATGGAAACTCTCTGAAGCCAAAAATCCCCCTGGAGCTTTCAGAGAACCTACATCGTCTTCTTTGCACTTGGTTATCAAATACAGCTTATTTTAATTTCATTTTAATGAGTTATTTTTCTTCTTTTGTTTAGTGAAATGGACAACAGCCATGGGGATCCATTAGATTATTCTGGGCAGTGGACAATTCTCAGTGTAAACAGAGTAAATAAAAAGATGAGGACTGCTGAGCTTTAGCCAGGGAAAAACAAGTCCTCACTGCGGTATGTGTAACACTCAAACACACATACAGTCCTTTGTGAAGTGGTTGTAGTTGCACTTGTCTGGAGGAAGATGGTTTCTGCCTTTGTGTTTTGATTCCTAACTTCACTGAGAGGACCTGCCATTAACACAGGACCAAAACCTATCTAATCCACGAGCTACAAAAATCTTTCGTTCTTCATATATTCAAGACCCGGTAAGGAGAGTAGATTGCAACTTGCCATAGAAAATTTTATTTGTTCTTATATAAATGAAAATTTTTTGAGACAATTTGAAAAGGGTTCAGTTTACACTAGCCAAAACTTCTACCCAGACACACAAGGGTGCTGTAGATAACACACATTAAGGACCCGTGTTTGCTTAAGGAGATCAGCAAGGTTCTTGAATCTACAAGCTATGTGGGCTCCTCACTTTTAAAATGGAGATTAATAGGACTACCTATGAGGTTTTGGGAGAAATAAACACGGTAAAATTATTTATACATTACTTTGGATTCTTCAGTTGAGGGTGCTGACTCAGATATAGTGTCTGATACACAGTAAGAGTTCAATAAATGTACAAAATACAAGGCTTATTTTCCCCAAAGTACTTAGTTCTTAATTGTACTTAGAAAGATGCAACCTGAATGAAAGGAAATGCCATTAAAAGCCCCGTCAGGCACCTGAAGGGCATAAACAAACATTTCTTCTTCCTTAGGGAGCAAGGATCCTGAGAGAGCCCCTGTATCTAGGTCACTGTGGTCCCTAATAAAAAATAACACTGTATGGACCTTATAAAGGTGCTCTCCCATCCTTGGAAGCTGGACTGGAGGCTGGGGACAAAGGAGGTCAGAGACCATATTCTTCAGCTGAACAGGAGAACCAAGACAAACTAAAGGCTTTGAATTTTAAAGGAGAGAGGCAGGAGCAGAGCAGTCTGAGCTCTGAGGTATCCTCTTCTTGTCACCAGGGCCACCTGAATCTCCATGAGAGAAATGGGTGGGAGCCAGCAGAGTCCAGCACTGTGACTGCAGGCAGAAAAAGGGTGAGTGCCTGCCTGACCTGGTCTGTGCTCTAGCAGAGTGGATAGGGTGAGAAGTCCAAGCACCGGAGCCAGACAGCCTGAGTTCCCCTTCTGCTGCCAATTAGAAGGACTGGGGTTGTGCCCAGTGTCCTCACCTCCAGAGCACTTATAACAGTACCACTAGCATACTTAGGGGTCGGGAAATGTTCCTATTTTCTTAGGTTTAGTTACTAACTTTACCTTATTACTCCAGTATTATTTTCACATAATATTTCCACAGCCATTCCTGCTGCAGACTCAGGGCAAAACAGCCTCATCTTCCTGTACTGACCAGCACTGACCAAAGGTAGAAGGTCTAGGCCAACTGGATTCTGCTTCCCAACAGTTCTACAGAGAAGGACCCAAGTCACACAAAACTCGGTCCAGGCCTGCAGAGGACAGGCAGTACCAGAAGAGTGTCACCACTGCAAGGTTGCAGGCTCATCCCAGCTGAGCTTTGTGGACTTCTCCTCAGTTGGATGAGCCCTTACTCTGGAGGCAACTTTCACCCACCAACAGATACTAGGATGGTTGAAGCCACATGGGGACCATAAAAACACAGATGCAGGAACAAGGAGATGCCATCTCAACTCTAAGTTCCACACCTTCCTGTTAAAACACCACTCTCAGGAATGGGTTGTTTTTCTCTCTGTGTGTGAGCAACTGTTTTCTTTTTCCCTCCCAGACTGTCCCAGAGGAGGATGGCTGCACATAACACCTCCTCTGTGATAGAGTTTATCCTTGCAGGATTAACAGACCAGCCAGGACTCCAGCTCCCTCTCTTTTTCCTGTTTCTGGGATTCTATGTGGTCACCATGGTGGGGAACTTGGGCTTGATAATACTGATTGTGCTGAACTCTCACCTTCATATTCCCATGTATCTTTTCCTCTTCAACTTGTCCTTCATTGACTTCAGTTACTCCTCTACCATCGTCCCCAAAATGCTGATGAGTTTTGTCTTAAAGAAGAATGTCATCTCCTACACAGGGTGTATAACTCAGTTCTTTTTCTTCGGTTTCTTTGTCATTTCAGAATCCTTCATCCTGTCAGCAATGGCATATGACCGCTATGTGGCCATCTGTAAACCACTGTTGTACACGGTCACCATGTCTCCTCAGGTGTGTTTATTTCTTTTGCTGGGTGTCTATGGGATGGGAATTTTGGGGGCTATAGCGCATACAGTTAATACACTGTTTCTAACCTTTTGTGGAGAAAACCTTCTCAATCATTATATGTGTGACTTCCTCCCCCTCCTTGAGGTCTCCTGCAATAGCTCTTACATGAATATTGTGGTGGTCTTTATTCTTGTGGCCAGTGACATTGGGGTGCCCATTGTGACCATTTTTCTCTCTTATGGCTTCATTCTGTCCAGCATTTTTAACATTAGTTCTACTGAGGGCAGATCTAAAGCCTTTAGCACCTGCAGTTCTCACATAATTGCACTTTCTCTCTTCTTTGGCTCAGCAGCTTTTGCATACCTTAAACCACCTTCTATTATACCTCTTGACCAGGACAAAGTCTGCAGTCTGTTCTATACCACTGTGGTGCCCATGTTGAACCCACTAATCTATAGCCTGAGGAACAAGGATGTCAAATTAGCCATGAAGAAAACCTTGGGCAGAATAACTTTGTCTCCAATGGAGTTGCAAATTGAGAAAAGGGATGAGAATTTTTAAATTTGAGTGTTGTTATTATTTTATCGTCATCATCAATAAGGAATTCAGTCTTCATGCTTTTGTACTCTATATTTAAAGAAAATTTTAACTCTTTCCCAAATGAATTTATTGCCTCTCACCATCACCGCAAGTCTTCCTTCTTTATTTTATGAAAATAGCCTTTGAAATCATACAGTATGCAATATTGAATGGGGCTTCAGAATCATTTCTTCTAGTCCCAAAACATAAAAAAGTACCTCGTGGCAGAGCCAGGACTGAAATTCCAGCTTCAGTCTCAATTCAGTTTGTTTTCTATTATGCCATGTTTTTTGCCTCACCTTTTTCTTGGAAGATGCTATATCTCATGTTAGTTGACCTAGTACATCTAAAGTAAAAATGAATTGAGTAATTTCATGCTACTTGCACAACATAATTTTAATACATCACATTTTGCAAGAGTATAGGAGGTGAAAAAATGTGTTGAGTAGGTTCTGGCAAAATGACAAGATCAGTGTCTGATGAGTTTTGTAGTGTGCAAATGGGTAGTGTGTTAGGTTTCCCAGAAGGCAAGTGTGGTGACCACTGACTTGCTGAGTGGAATACCGGGCACATGAGTTAGGGAATTAGGACTTGCAGGGGAAAGAAATGGAATTTGAATGGTAGAGAGATGCGGAGTGGATGCATGTTATTATTTCAAGCCCGAGACGGAATTTGGAGTCTCATTTCAAGGGTTATCTTGGTTGTGGCCCAAGGTCACTGGGAGCTGCGCTATCTGACCTGGTAGTCACTAGTCATGTAAGATATTGAGCAACTGAGATGAGGACATCCAAATTGAGACATACTGTAGTGGGCAAAGTAAGTGTCATACATACACCAATCTGTAAAGAATATGAAAAACAATTTCACGGATACTTTTCTACTTGTTGAAATGATAACACTTTGAATATGTTGTGTTAAATAAAATATGTCATTAAAATGAATGTATCTGTTTATTTTTAAGGTATCTTCTAGAAAGTTTAGAATTTATAGGTGGCTTGCATTACATTTTCATTGGATAACACTGGTCTAGAGGATGTAACAGAGCACTAGCTGGCCTCGGGTGCATGTTCACCTGCCAGGCAGCACCAAGCTGCTGCTTATGAGGAGAGGAAATTGCTATGGAATTTTCAGGCATTGCAGATAGCCTTCATATTCTACTAACAGAGGCACATGGATAAGAAATGGTGATCTCAGGAGAAGTTCATAAAGCCACCATATTATGAAATGGGAAATAGAGCTTTATTTTTAAAATCCGAAGAACTATTTTTGTCTAAAGTCAATGTTATTGGTAAAACTTCTTGAGAAGCAATGACAAATGAAGTGCTGGGCAAAATAGTTTGATTTACAGGGATGTTCCTTAGGAATTCCATTCCATTAGGATGTAGAGGAAATTTGAATAACTGTTGAGTTCTGCCTTTTCATCTTGTTCAATGCTGCCCCCCAAAAAGTATAATCTTATAAAGGGAGGATTGAGATGAGACAATATACAGGGTTCAGCAGAAGTAGTGCCACTGAGTGTGGTTGGTAGGGGATGTGACTGTCTCACATGAGATGGACAGCAATGTGAACATTTTGTCATAGGGTGTGGTGGAGTATGATATTGTTGTATCACAAAATTTCATACTTAGTATATTAAAATTAAAATTTTTATGTAATAAAAGGTGTATTTTTTGTGCTGGACCCTCTGGGTGCCTGAACTTAGGGAACCTTGAATTTAGGAGTTGGGCTTGGTGTATTGAATATGCTGTTCAATGTAGGTCATGAAAGAATACAGAAAACTCCTTTTGAAAATTTTGTACCCTGACTTTTATATAGCAAAGTGCACAAATCTTAAGTGTATAGCTCATTGAACTTTGGCACATGAATATGTAACCACAACCTACATCAAGATATGCAACATTTCCACTTACTTTCGAAAGTTCCCTCTGGCATCTTTCCAGTAAATACAACCTTCCCTCCACCCCATCCCCCACAACTATCCACTCTTCTGACTTTTATCATAGTAGAGTGTTCTCTGTACTTGAACTTCATATAAACTGGTACTCGATTGTTTCTGGCTTCTATTCTTCATAATAAAGCCTGTCATGTACAGGTATATTGCAGTATGTATGGGTAGATTATGTTATAGGGCTTTGTAGTATTCCATCATGTGAATATACAATTATTTAGCCTGTTAATAAAGTTAGATAGTTTCAAGCTTTTGCCTATTACTCATAAACCCCTTAGAAACATTTTGTATGTGTATTTTGGTTGAATAAGCAAACATTTCTTTTGGATTATACTTACATGTGGATAAGCTAGATAATTGAGTAGGCTTATGAGCAGCTTTTATACACATCACTGTTTTCTAAAGTTTGATTCAATTTGCACTGCTATCAACAATGTTTGAGGATTCTATTGTTTTCTATACTTGTTAACCCTTGGTATTTCTATTTTGTTCCTATTTTATACCATGTACAAAAATGTATTTCTATTCTGGTATGGACAGTGGAATGCTTTTTTGTTCAAAATTTTTCCCTGATAAGTAATGATTTTGCGCACTTTTTAATATATTTACTGGCTGTTTGGATATCTCCTTTGCAGTAATTATTCAAGTCATTTCCTCATTTAAAAAGTAGGGTAGTTAGTTCCTTTTCTATTGTATTGGAGGAATTTTAAAATGCACATGTAAGTCCATATAAGTGTACATCGTTGTGTTTGTGCATGTATAGATAATATATATGTACCTATGGATAATACATTCATACATACATGGTCATTTCCCTCTCCCTATCTTCCCCAGAGTATGCCTTACTTAGCCTAAATGATATCTTCTGATAGCCAATATTTTTAATTTAAATGAAGTTTGATTTATCAACTTTGCCTTTCGTAGTCAGTGCTGTGTCTTAATTAAGAAATTCTTTACTGTTCTCGCTGAGGCAAGAAGAACAATGTGGAAATTTTATGAGATAAGTTTTGTATTGGATCAAAGTGGGGTTTTGGGGTATGTGTATGTTTGCTCATAAATGTCCAGTGATTGTTCTTTTACCTGTGTTAGAAATCAGTGGATTCTATTTGTGTGTGTTTGTTTTCATCTATTTGTCTATCTTGATGCCAGAACCATTCAGCTTTGATAATGTAGCTTTATAATAATTTTTTAAATCAGTTAGTACAAGTCCTGAATTTCATTCACTTCCTTCAAAATTTCTTGGCTCCTTTAAGACCTGTAATTTCCATATGAATTCTAGACTCAGCTTGTAAATTTGTACAACAAAACCTGCTGCGGTTTCCTTTGGGATTGTATTGACTATGGATCTTGTGTTGGGGGAGGAGGAATTGATATTTATTTTCTACCTCAGCAATATTGGGAGTGTGTACTTTGTTAAAGTCTCCTCAACATGGTATAGTTTCAGAATTTCTAAAATTTCCATCCTGATGGGTGAGAAGCAGTGTTTCCATATTGTTATAATTTGCATTTCTTTCATTTTAAGAAACACGGGAGGTCGTTTCATGTATTTAATGACTGTTGGTCTTATTACTTCTTTTGTAGACTGTCTCTTCATACTTTTTCCTCATGTTTCTGCTGGATTTTGACCTTCTCAGTTTTTAGGAGGACTATATATTAGGTACAACATCTTTCTGTTTGAACTATAAGTTGCATGTTTTCCTCTAATTTGTGATTTGGCTTTTAATGTTCTTATGATAAAATTTTTAAATTAAATGTATGAATCTTCTATTGTTAGTGGTGTTTTAATGATAATTAGAAATATTTTCTCTCCTTTAGGTTATAGAGAAAGTCACTCATTTTATCATAATGTGATTGTATGGTTTTATTTATTTATTTTTAATTTGAATATCTGGTCATTTTAGAAATTTTACCAGGTTATGGTGTGAAGAATGGATCCAACTATATATTTTTCCAGAAGACCATCATGTGGTTCTATTGCCATTTATAAAAGTCCATTTTTTCTCATGGGTTTGAACAGTTGCCTTCATTGTATACAAAGTTTCCTAGGCACCTGGGGTATTTCTTGTTTCCCATTGTGTTCTACTGGTCTGTTGGTCTATTCATAACCCAATACCACATGGCCAGGATTACAGAAACTTTATAAGATTTCATATCTTGAAGGTAACTTCCCACAGGTTGTTCTTTTTTATGGTTTTCCTGGCTATTCATGTTTAACCCCAACCTGTATAATTAATCTGTCGCATTCTAGAAGATAACTTAAAGGTGTATTTATTGATTGCATCTTACATTTATAAGTAAACTTAGGAAGAATTAACATCTTTGGATCTTGCAACTTTCAATATTATTTTTAAGATTTTATTTATTTATCTTTAGAGGGGAAGGGAAGGAGAGAGGGAGAGAAATATCAATGTATGGTTGCCTCTCGTGTGTAACCTGCCGGGAACCGGGAACTGACCTGCAACCCAGGCATGTGCCCTGACTGGGAATCCAACCACGATCGTGTGGTTCACAGGCCTGTGCTCAATCCACTGAGCTACACCAGCCAGGCCTTGACTTCCAATCTTGAACTGTGGCACAACTCCTCATTTTTTTTAGGTCAACTTCAGTATATTTAAGAGTTGATTTATAATTGTTTTCATTCATTTGAGCACAATGTTATTACATTCATGCATGAGATTTTATTTTACTTTTGCAACTGTAACAACAGTTTTCTCTTTCATTGTATTTTCATATTGGTATTTATTTGTATGTACCAATTATATGCTCATTTTATACTTGGGAAAGTAAATTTTATATGTAAAATATTTTCCATGTATTCTTGCATGTTTTCCAAATATGCAATAAAGTAGTTTATAATTAAAAATAAGTTTGCCTCTTTTCATCTACTTTGCATGCCTCTTATTCCATTTGCATCTATAACTGCATTTTCTAATACTTCATTTAATACATTGTTAAATAATACTAAAGACTGTAGTTATCTTGGTTTTACTAGTTCTAATTAGGAATGCCTCTAGAGTTTCCTAATTAAGTGGCTGACTTCTGGTCTGAGTCATACCTATATTTCATCATCTTAGAGAAGTGTCGATCATTCCCAGATTCAGAAGTAAGTATTCTGAAAGCATGAAAAGATGTTGAATTCGGTCAACTTCTTTTCATCTTCTCTGGAATTTGTTCCCTCAAATATTCCTCATTGTTCTTAGATCTTTAAATTATCCCTACAGACTCTTGTACATTTAAACATATGCAATTCTGCTTTTACCCTTAGGAATTCCCTTTGCTTTTTCCTTCCCGCTTTCTGTCCAAAATTAAGAGGAGTAACCAGTGCTTCTTTCTTCTTTGCATTCATGGTCTCGTGGCTATTTTTGTATGTCATTTATGCAATTTTTGCCCATGTCTCCCTTTCTACCCCACTGTTGTAACGTAGCACCCTTATTCAGATGCACTTATATTTCAACACCTGACCAATCAGTGCCAAGGAGACTTCACATCAGATTTTCAGGGCATCCCTGAACCTGAGTTCAGCTCCTATTTATGTGACTTTGTCTTTCTTTTTTAAAAGAATGTATCTTATTGACTATGCTATTGAAGTTTTCCCAATGTTCCCCCTTTATTTCCCCTCTGCCATGTACCCCGCAACCCTCCAGCCTCCCCTGCTTTGTACATGTCTATTGGTTGTACATACAAGTTCTTTGACTTCTCTATTTCCCATACCATTCTTAACCTCTCCCTGTCTATTTTATGCCTACTAATTATGCTTCTCATTCCCTTTACCCTTCCTTCCTCATTCTGCTTATCCTCCACTTCAGTTGAAAATCCTCCATGTGATGTCCATTTGTCTGATTTCCTTCCCATTGTAGTTCTTTGCTTAGTTTTGATTTTCAGTTTTTCAAAATGTTCATTTGTTGATAGTTGTGAGTTTCTTGTCATTTTATTGGCTGGTATGGCTTAGTGGATTGAGCACCAGACTATGAGCCAAAGGGTTGCTGGTTTGATTCCCAGTCAGGGCACACACCTGGGTTGTGAGACAGGTCCCCAGTGGGTGGCACTTGAGAGGCAACCACACCTTGATGTTTGTGTGACTTGAATACTGTCCTGAAATCTAGGCATCAGGCCAACAGGTGGAAGGAATCACTCTGTCTGACCCAAATTTGAAGGTGCTGTGCCTTCTCCAAATTTCAACGCATATGAAGCTTCAGTTATGCAAGATGAATAAATTCTAGAGATCTTCTATGTGATGCTGAGCCTGAAGTTAACAATACTGTACTGTACACTTACAAATAGTTAAGAGGGTAAATCTCATGTTAAGTGATTCTACCACTATAAAAAATCAAACCATAATAGCTAAGACACCCATACTAGAAACATAGCATTAAAAACCCCACCATATATGATGTCATTGTTCTGAGAAAATACATAGCATTATTTAAGCAATTGAATTTTAGGAAAAAATGCATCAATAGATTAACACCAGGTTTTAAAGGACATTTTTCACAGTTACTGGGCATGATTTGATTCCTGTATTCTTTTTAAAATGTAGTAATTCTGGAAGTATGGAATAATAAGTGAATAAAAGTGTGAATCTTTCATACAGTGACCTTCTGCCTGGCTACTGTGCAAAGCAGTATGGAGCTGTCTCAGAAAAGTCAAAGGTGGAACTGCCTCATAACCCAGCAATTCCACATCTGGCAATATATCCAAAGAAACCCAAAACACTAATGCAAAGACTTTCTGCTCCCCAGTGTTCATTGTAGCAGTATTTACAATTGCCAAAATATGGAGGCAGCCCAAGTGTCCATCAGTGGATGAGTGAATTATAAACCTGTGGTACATTAACACAATAAAAGACCACTAAGCTATAAAAAAGAAGGAAATCTTACCTTTTGGGAGAGCATGGATGGACCTGTAGACTATTAGGGTAAATGTGATCAGCCAGTCAGAGAAAGACAAATACCATGTGATTTCACTCACCTGTGGATTCTAATGAATGGAATAAACTAGCAAACAAAATAGAAGCCCAATCATGGATACAGAGAACAGACTCACAGAGGGGATCAGGGGAAAAGATCAAGGAATTAAGAAAAAAATTTAAAAACCTCATAGGCAGACAACAGTAGGGTTATCACTAGAGTGAAGAAGTGGGGGAGAAAGAGAGGAGATAAGTACCGATGGAAGGAGACTTGACTTGGGGTGGTGAACACACAAT
The DNA here is from genome assembly GCF_014824575.4 of Sturnira hondurensis. Lineage (NCBI taxonomy): Eukaryota > Metazoa > Chordata > Mammalia > Chiroptera > Phyllostomidae > Sturnira > Sturnira hondurensis. Next base: position 63,642 of record NW_028080995.1, on the reverse strand, counting down.
ACAACATACAGATGATGTGTTATGGAAATGTACTCATGAAACCTACATAACTTTATTATCCAGAGTCACCCCCAAAAATTCAAATACAAATAAATTAAAAAAAAAGAAAATGAACTGTGAAAAGGTCTTCTTTTAAAGCAATAAAAAGATTAGAAATATGAATAATCAAATGGCAATAAATACATATTTATCCACACTTATTTTACATGCAGATGGATTAAATGCTGCCATGATAAGACATACAGTGGATTAAGAAAAACAAAATAAGACACTTTCAAGTGCGATCTTCAAATCAAAGACTCACACACACTGAATGTAAAGGAATGGAAAAATGTCATACATGAAAATGAAAGAAAGGAAAGACAAAAATAGCTGTGGTAGCAATACTTATTGCAGAAAAAATAGAGTTTAAAACACAGGCTATAACAAGAGACAAAGTAGGGCCCAGCAACTTCACCTCTGGGTATTTATCCAAAGAAACTTGTATGTTCATTGCAGCATTATTTGCAATAGCCAAGATATGGAATCAACGTGAGTGTCCATCAATAGATGAGTGGAGGAAGAAGGGGTACAGACATACAATGGAATATGACTCAGCCACCAAAAAGAATGAGATCTTGAACCACAACAACATGGATGGTCCTAGAGGGTGTTATCCTGACTGGAATGAATCAGACAGAGAAAGACAAATGCCAGATGATTTCACTTCTTTGTGGAATCTAAAAAACAAAATAAGGAACAAGCAGAAAAGAAAAGAAACCCATAAATGCAGAGAACATTTTGATGGCTGTGAGATTAGATGGCTTGTGGGGAAGAGTGAGAAAGGTGAAGGGATGTAGGGATTAGGAAGTAGAAATTCGTAGTTGCAGAATAGTCGTGGGGAGGTAAAGTACAGCCCAGGATATACAGTCAATAATTCTGTAGTAACTATGTATGGTGCCAGATGGGAACTAGATTTATTGAGGTGATCTATTTGTCAGTTGTATAAATGTCTAATCATGCACACCTGAAACTAAGATGATATTCTACATCAACTGTGATTGTAAAATAAAAGGAAATAAATTGTATATTTTTAAAAGAAAGTGAATAATAAAGAAATCTTCTATGTATTGGTCATTTCACTTAAAATGATAATGAACTCTCTATCAGATAGGAACAGCATCAGTAATTTTAAGTGCAAGACATTTTCTCCTGTTCCTTTGTTATTAGTGACCACTCTTTTAATACTTGTGGCCTGACATCACTATGGCATCTGTCTCTCGGGTCTGTTCTCTGCCAACTCTTGGTTTGTGTAGGGACAAATATCGGTGACGTGATGACCCACGTAGTGGGGAACATCAGTGTGTCTTTCTCTAACCACAACACCATCAAGAATGGCACGTGGTACAACACATCTGCTCTCATCAAACTCTCTTTATTCAGCACTATTCACAAGCGTTTGGATTTCGTAGCCATAAGCGTTACAAATGACCATCTTCGTCTGGTATGTACTCATTCTTATTTTCCTCCCTCCTAAGACAGATGCAGAAGCTGCTCTTTCTTCCCTTTGGGTCAGGAAAACGCTTTACTTCAGCTCACGTCCTGGGACGAGGAAAAACATTGGGGGTTCTCAGGTGAATCTGAATCACACAGACGATTTGCTAAAACATAGATTCCAGGCCCCGTTCATAGAGTTTCTGATCCACTAGGTCTCGGGAGGATTTGAGACTTTTCAGTCATAAGAAGTTCCCCAGTGATGCCTCTCCTGCTGCCTGGGTTGCAACCATGGAGAACCGGCATCTTTTACAGCAAAGCACCAGCCATGCTGAACTATCCTCTGAGCACCTCATTTCCTGAGGCCAAAACTCTGAGATTTTTCTGTTGACCCAGAGAAATGATGATATATCATTTTACTTTTCAGTTTTCTTTCCTGAGCATTCTGAATTTTAACCATTTTCTTTCTAAAAAGTGATGGGTGTCATTTTCTCCCCAAATATTTTTTCTCCCCCTTTCTTTTGCATGCTGCCTTCTCTACTCTTCATTTGGTTTCCTTCCCACCACTCTTGCATTGGGTTCCCCAAAGACCCTGAGATGAAGACTTAGGTGAGAGTGATTTGTCAGGAAGCCTCCCAGGTAAACCCAGTGGGAACTCAGAAGTGAGACCCTAGGAAGCTGGGAAAGTGTGTATGGAAGCACCATGTGACAACTGTCAGTAACAGACCACACACCCGGTGCTGCTTCCATGAGATCATTAGGAATTTTCAATCAAGAGTTTGTGATGTTGAGAGAAATGGCTGGACCTGACCACAATGTTGAATTTGCTGCTAGTTCTGTGGGGTTTAAATAAACAATGAGGCTCAGCTCGCCTCCCAGGCATACTGGAGTGGGCAAGTGAGGAAGAGTGAGCTGGGGAGGAGGGAAGACCAGGAGGCCACTCTGCACATACATATACTAAAACTAAACTAAACTAAAAGGAAATAATGTTAAAAAGCATTTCCTTAAAATTATTATGCACCCTAACATGACCTGCTAACAGAATGGAGCATTGCCTTCTGGTAAAACTGATTAGTCTGAAAGGAGAGAACTGGATCCCAAAGATAGGAGCTCCCTAATGATAGAGACCACTGGAACACGGGAAGACTGAAGTGCTCTTGTTGACCAGTGTGTCCAAAGCACATCTGTGTTCTATCAACTTAGGACACTTTCAATTTCAAGAAAAGAGCCAAGGATCACTAAGCAGTTTTTAACACTTTGCACGTGGAAGGAGACTTAAGGGAAACAAAGAATGTTGTGAGGCAGTTGCTGTACCACACAGTTCTGTTTGGGGTGTGGGTAACTGTAACATATATGCTTGGGGGTTGGGGGAGATGTTTCTAGAGTTTTAACTGAAACATCCTGAAAATGATAACTTCAGATGATCTTTCTCACGTTTTCTGCCCCTGCTGGGTGATCTCCAAACTACAATTTCAGACAAGGTTTTTCACACAGTGGGCCACAATTTGAAAGTGGACCATGGCAGCAACTCCATAGGGCAAAACTTTTGGGAAAATCTCAGGAACATCAGCAACAAGGAGAAGTCGGCAGCTATGAACTTGACCATCGGATCCAAGGGGAGCACCAGCCTAATACTGGAGGTGGGCCCCTGTGGTGAAGCAGTGTGGCACCTGCGAGCATGTGCTATGCAGTTGTGTGTGCAAGTGATACAAAAGTGCTGAATGAGCACATGCAGAATAGGTAGAATGGCCAGAGTGAGGACAACAGCATCAGGCAGCTGGCCCTGAGTGGGTGTCTGTAGTCCCAGCCTTGGGAGTGTTTATGCAAGGAGCAAAACTTGATGCTCTAAATAACATACAAGGATATGGACCAGGATATTATGGGTAGGGTTTATTGTGTATAGGACTCAATTAGTCGTCAGGCTAGGCTGCTTTCTACAAGTAGGTGGAGCCCTGTGGTTTTATACTGCCCTCTCATTAGTGACGTAAGTGCAGGGGAAAACTGACCATGAGCAGGAAGGGGTGTTGTGAGGCCACCCATGTACCTGATGTTGAATGCAGTATGAGTTTACTTAAATGCATCAGAGGTCTTCATTTTGTTGTGCAGGTAGCACTAGAGATGTAAAACTTGACTGGGACATTTACCCTAGTGAGGTCTTTATCTTCTTGATGGATTCAACTCTGTTCCTGATTTGTGCCCTGAAATTTCTCCTCTTTTGGTATGAAATTTTACCCCTGCCACATGCCTTTTGCCAAGATATGTTAATCACATTTAGACAATTGTGTTTGAGACCCCAACAATTCTCTAGAAATGTTCAAAAATGCATGAATTGGTAGAGGAAAGATCGTGATCTTTGAAAATTGAAGACATAGACTGCCATAGAAAACTTTTCTTCTCTTATGTTGGTATCTAGGAATCTTTTCCTTTTTTAAAAAAATATTTATTGTTGTCCAATTATAGTTGCCTGCGTTTATTTTCCACCACTCTCCCACCCTCTCACCACCCTAGCCAAACTTACCCCTCTCCCTACCTTCCATGCCACCCCCAGCTTGGTTGTGTTCATGTGTCCTTTATAGTTGCTCCTGAAAACCCTTCCCCTGTTTCCCTCTTAATCCCTTCCACCTCTCCTCTGGGTACTGTCAGATTGTTCCTAAGTTCAATGTCGCTGGTTATATGTTGCTTGCTTTTTTCTTTTGTTGATTAGGTTCCATGCATTTCTTACTATGTGACCTGTTAAACTTTGTTAAAAAATGCATTTCTTACTATGTGACTTTGGGTGACTTGTACATTCTTCAACTTAATTATCCTTAAAATGAAAAAAGGGATACAATCTTCATGCTTTGTGAGGATTGTTTAGAACATGGTGTGTGTGAAGGAGCTTTGTGAACTACAGAGTACATTGTAAGTGTCACGTTTTGCCTTGACTTCAAACCCAGTGAGTCTAGGAATGGAGAAGGAAACACTGGAAAATCAGCTGTGCCAAGGTCACCCTTGTGTTTCAATCTCTCAGGCTCATAGCATCCTGATGGTTGGTTCTCAGCATCACTAATGGGTTGCCTGGGTCTGGGGATATGTCTGGTGATGTGATTCTTAGTGACCGAAATCTGGGCTCCCTAAGGGAAATTGTGCTGCTGCTGATAACCTAAACCAGACAAAAATGTTAGTAGAAAAGAAGTATATACCAATATCCTTCATGAATTTACATGCCAAAAAATCGACTGGAGAAACTGGCCAAAAAAAAAACCACAACGGAACACAAAAGTAGTTTTATATAATTTTGAAATAGAGTTTGACCCTAGGAACATAAGGTTGACCTCATGTTGAAAAATCAGTTAATGTCCTATGCAAAGGAGATAGAAACATCTCAAATAAACAACCTAAGCCTACTTCTACAAGAAGTACAGGAAAGACAAGAAACAAAGGCCAGAGCAAAGAGAAGGAAGGAAATAATCAAGATCAGGGCAGAATTAAATGACACACAGACTAAAAGAACAATTCAAAGGATCAGTAAATGCAGGATCTGGTTCTTTGAAAAAGTATATAAAATCGACAAGATTATACCAGATTCATCAAGAAAAAGAAGACAGAAAACTGTCTTGAACCATAATTAAATTTAAAAATAAGAAAAAATTAACGTATTGGTGAAAATAAAAAAGAAAGAAAGAAAAAGAGGAGGGACCGAAATAAATGAAATCAGAGGGAGGCGGGGAGCATGGGGGCTGGGGGCGGGCAGGGTAGGGAATATAAGACAGAGACCTGTACTTGAACAAGAATTAAATAAAAATTATATTAAAAAATAAATAAATAAATTGTAAAAAAAGAAATAAAAGAGAAGTTACAACCCATACCACAGAAATAAAAAGAATTGTAAAAATTACTATGAACAACTACATGCCAAGAAATTGGACATCCTGGGTGAAATGGAGAAATTTCTTGAAACATACAATCTTCCAAAACTTCATCNACAGATAACACCTAGTGGAATTGAAGCAGTAATCAAAAAACTCCCAGCATACAAAGCCCTGGATGACTGGGCTTCACAGATGAATTTTACCAAATGTTTAAGGAAGAACTAACTTTCATCTTCTCAAACTATTCTAAAATATTCAAGATGATGAAAAACTCCCAAACTCTTTTTACAAGGCCCATGTCGTTCTAATTCCAAAACCATGTAAAGGCTCAACAAAGAAACAAAAATACAGGCCAATATCACTGATGAACATAGATGCTTAAATCCTCAACAATACACTGCATGTCTGAGTTCAGAAATACATTCAAAAGATCATACACCAAGGTCAAGTGGGATTCATCCCAGGGATGCAATGATGCTACAATATTCACAAATCAATAAACATGATACTCCACATACAAAAAAGGAAGGAAAAAACCACATGATCAGATCAATAGATGCTGAAATAGCTCTTGATACAATCTGGCACCCATTTATCATAAAAACACTCAGCAAACTGGGACTAGAGGATGGATATCTCACCATAATAAAAGCCATATACGAGACACCTACAGCCAACATTATCCCCAATGGGAAAAAACTAAAAGCTTTTCCTTTAAGATGAGCAACAAGACAAGGGTGTCCACTTTCACCACTCCTATCCAGCATAGTACTGGAACTTCTAGCCACAGCGATCAGACAATAAAAACACTAAAAGGCATCCAAATTGGGCAGGAGGAAGTAAAACTGTCAAGATGGCAGATGACATGATAGTGTACATAAAAAACCCTATACTCTCCACCCAAAAACCACCTGACCCTTTCAGTGATTTTGGAAAACTAGTGGGATACAAGGTCAATATTCAGAAATCGATGGCATTTTTGTACACCAACGATGAAATATCAAAAAGAGAAACTGGGGGAGGAATTCCATTTACTAAAGCAAGAAAAAAAGAAAGTACCTAGGGATAAATTTAACCAAGGAGGTAATAGACCTGCAAGAAATAACTCAATCTATAATATTTCTTTCTGTTTCTCTCTGCTTGTATAGGAGCATGTCAACTGTCAAAACAGCTTTAGAGAAGCTTTAGTTTGCTTGAAATGAAACACTGAGACATTGGAATTGAAGCTCCCCTGGATACCATCTCTGAAGAGGCAAGGATCTTAGAAGAAATTTTTCCGCTATTGCATGATGCTTACAAGAGCCCTCTGAGATTCTGAAAGGAAACTGAACATTTTAACAGGTCCCCAAGTTCTTTGACCTTGGGTCCTAAGGAGAACATACTTGTGCTATTTACTTTAGTTCCTTGGTAATAGATTGCTTTTCTCTATTTCTTCCACATGTGCATCGGGATCAAGAACAGGGACTGGGATTCATTAGTGTCACCTGGGCAGTGGACAATTCTCCGTGCAAACAGGCAGATGAGGCACCATCACTGCTGAGCTTTAGTGTGGAGATGGCAAGTCCTCACTGCTGTATGTGTACACACTCAGACACACACACACAAAGGCCCAAGTGCAGTGGTTTCAGTCTGACTTGCCTGGAAGATGATGGGTTCTGCCTTTCTGTTCCGATGTCATAATGTATCCCAAAGAACTTCAGACATTAACTCTGACCAAAAACATACATAACTCATCAGCTAACCAAGTCTTGAACTTCCCCAAATAGAGATTCATTTTTTGAATAGAAAATTTGCCATCCTTACTATGTAAACATGCCTGCCAAAGGGTGTTGAATACAAATTGCCACATAAAATTTTATTAATATTTATTTCAGTCTCAGCCAAAAATCTACACTGTGTCACTTGTGGTTATCTGAAACCTCAGCAAGGTCTCTTACCTCTGTACTGTTATTTGGTAAAAATTTCCTTGCCCACCGTGATAATTTGGGCTGGAGTACTATATAAAAGTGTGGGGACAAAACCCTGATGCCTGGGGAAGGTGCTGCATTAAGCCATGACACCCAGCCTTTCATTACAGTAACTGGTGTTATTATTAAGCAAAGACTTTCCAGGTCTCTCTCAAGTCATTGCTCAAGTGTCAGATTCCAGTATTTGAACTGGAATCTCTAACACTTGCCCTTTCAGCCACTCTTGCCTGTGTGCTGCCCCGCTCCCTAGCTTTCCTTTTCTTCAGTGCACTTTCATGTTTCTTTCATGCATTATGAGTGGAGACAAATAGGTCTACCCTATGAGGTCATTCTGAGGAATAAACATGGTACAATTATGTATGCATTTTTCTGGATCTTTCACATGAGGTTGCTGGGTCAGATACAGAGGTCAGTATACAGTAAGCACTCATTACAGGAAATCTTTTCCCAGGTGCTTTGTTCTTAATTGTGCTTATAAATATGTACCTGAATGAAAGCAAAGGCCATTAAAAGCCCCATCAGTCACCATCAAGGGCATAAACAAAAATTTTCTCTTCCTTAGGGAGCAAGGATCCTGAGGGAGCCCCTGTAACGAGGTCACCATGGTCCCTAATCCAGAATAACACTCTTCAGTCTCTGGTTATCTGCGAATGTTATAAAGATTCTCTTCCATCCCTGGAAGCTGGACTGGAGGCTCAGGACAAAGTAGGTCGGAGACAATGTTATTCAGCTCAACAGGAGAACCAAGACAAATTAAAGGCTTTGAAGTTTACAAAAGGCAGAAGCAGAGCAGTCTGAGCTCTGAGTTGTCCCCTTCTTGTCACCAGGGCCATCTGAGTCTCCAAGAGAGAAATGGGTGGGAGCCAGCAGAGTCCAGCACTGTGACTGCAGGCAGATGGCGGGTGAGTGCCTGCCTGACCTGGTCTGTGCTCTAGCACAGGGGTTAGGGTACAAAGCCCAAACACCAGAGCCAGACAGCCTGAATTCACCTTCTCCTGCCAATTAGAAGGACTGGGACTTGTGCCCAGTGTCCTCACCTGTTCAATGGGTTTAATCAAAATGCCCCAGACCACTTAGAACAGGGCCTTTAGCATAGTTAGTGCTCAGCAAGTGTTTCTTTTATCTTAGCTTTAGTTCATACTTTACCTTATTACTTCAGTATTATTTTCACATAGTATATCCACACCCATTCGTGCTAAAGACTCATGGCAAGACAGCCTCATCTTCCCTTTCTGACCAGCACTGACCAAAGGTGGAAGGTCTAGGGCAACTGGCTTCTGCTTTCCAACAGCACTGGAGAGATTGCCCCAGATCACACAAAACTGGGTCCAGGGCTGTAGAGGTCAGGCAGTAGCAGAAGAGGGTCACTGTAAAGTTTCAGGATGCTCCAAGCAGAGCTTTGTGGACTTTCTCCTCGGTTGGATGAGCCCTTACTCTGGAGCCAAATTTCACCCACCAACAGTTACTAGGATGGTTGAAGCCACATGGGAACCATAAAAACAGACATGCAGGAATGAGGAGATGTCATCTCACCTCTAAGTTCCACTCTCAGGAGTGAGTTGTTTTTCTATCTCTATGTGAGCAACTCTTTTGTTTTTCCCTCCCAGACTATCCCAGAGGAGGATGGCTGCAGATAACACCTCCTCTGTGACAGAGTTTATCTTTGCAGGCTTAACAGACCAGGCAAGACTCCAGCTCCCTCTCTTCTTCCTGTTTCTAGGTTTCTATGTGGTCACCATGGTAGGGAACCTGGGCTTGATAATACTGATTGGGCTGAACTCTCACCTGCACACCCCCATGTACTTTTTCCTCTTCAACTTGTCCTTCATTGACTTCAATTACTCCTCTACCATCATTCCCAAAATGCTGATGAGTTTTGTCTTAAAGAAGAATGTCATCTCCTACACAGGGTGTATGACTCAGCTCTTCTTCTTCTGTTTCTTTGCCATTTCTGAATGCTTCATCCTGTCAGCAATGGCATATGACCGCTATGTGGCCATCTGTAAACCACTGTTGTACACGGTCACCATGTCTCCTCAGGTGTGTTTATTTCTTTTGCTGGGTGTCTACGGAATGGGTGTTTGGGGGGCTATAGGGCATACAGGTAATATACTGTTTCTGACCTTTTGTGCAGAAAACCGTATCAATCATTATATGTGTGATGTCCTCCCCCTCCTTGAGCTCTCCTGCAATAGCCCTTACATGAATATTCTGGTGGTCTTTATTTTTGCATCTGTTGGTATTGCGGTGCCCATTGTGACCATTTTTCTCTCTTATGGCTTCATTCTTTCCAGCATTTTACACATTAGTTCTGCTGAGGGCAGATCGAAAGCCTTTAGTACCTGCAGTTCTCACATAATTGCACTTTCTCTTTTCTTTGGTTCAGGAGCTTTTGTGTATCTTAAACCACCTTCTATTTTACCTCTTGACCAGGGGAAAGTGTCTTCTCTCTTCTATACCATTGTGGTGCCCATGTTGAACCCACTAATCTACAGCCTGAGGAACAAGGATGTCAAATTAGCCATGAAGAAATGCTTGAACAGAAACATCTTTTCTTGAACATGGCTGAAAAAAGAGATCCAAAGCTTTGTTTACCAGTGTAGTTTTCTTAATTTTTCAATGGGGGAAACAAATATCCAAACTTGCTCTTCTCTAGGTAGAAGACATTTTAAATTTGTTCTCAAGTATACTATTTCTCTTCATTCCTTACTGCTTTCTAAGTATTCCAATCATTTTTTTATGAAAATTGTTTCCACAGTTATATAGGGTTACTGTTGAATTGGTGTAAGAAACCATTTAGACCCGACTCTTGTGTGACACGTTGCACACTGTAGACACATATTTTGCAGGTTTCTCCTAGACATGCACACAGCTGGTGCCAGACCTGGGTCTGGAATCTAGGCCCTGGGCTTGTATCCACATAGCTCTGCTTTCCTTCAGTCATATTTTCTTGATCCATCATTTCATAGTAAGTTTCATTTCAGGTGGGTTTTTTGGTTTTTAATTTTGCATTTAAAGTGGTCTAATTCTATTTATAGGAATGTCATGAATCTTTTCTAGGGTTAATTTTGGAACACCAATTTTGCAGGAATGTTGAAGATGAAAAAATGTAATGATTTGGTCTTGGCACAATGATTTTTACATGTTTTAAAGTTTTTCAGGGGGAACGCTTTATCTAGAGTCAAGCATGGTGCCCATTAAGATGGTGTACAGAGCTCTAAGGACAGAGGCTCACTTATTAGAGCTTTAACAGACAGATGTGCAGATTTAAAAGAGTTATTTCCTAACTAATAAAATAGAATCTGAAGCCTCAGTTCAAGGGTTTGAATGCTGTAATCGAGTAATAGTTTGGTGTGCAAGGGAGCCATGGGAGCAGTAGAAGAAACAATTTATTAGGGAGGCATTTGCCCTTGTATTTTAAGGGGCTGTGTAGAGCTGTGATCTTTAACAGTAACAACTAAGGAAAGCAGTGGTGGTCTCAGGCCAGGTTGTGTATTCACAGTACTGGGATAACGGAGGTACAGCTTAATCCAGGGTACTGCACAAAAATACCCCTTTTTAGTTACAAAATCTTTTATCCAAAAATCATAAGCATGTAATTCTGTAACATAACAATATCACACTGAAACATACCATATGGCATTTAGGGTGAAATGTTCAAATGAAAACTGTAAATTATCATACCCATATTACCACCCTACCCACCACACTGATGCAGGGGTTAATTCTGCCAGACCTGCATAAAGTAAGAGAACAATTTTTGGTCTGAACACAACTCTTTTATTGGTAGAACAAATGGTATGGGAAGTGTTTGCAAGATATTTTGACTTGTAAACTTTTGCTAGGAAAGTTTTTTTCTATTAGGAGAAAAGGAAATGTTGGACAAATGGGTCGTCTTACCCTTGAGAATGACTCTGGCGATTAGGACATGTAACAAAAGGGGTGGAAGTGCAGGGGATGGTTGTGATTTGGGTAGTGCAGTGGACGGGATGGCCACTGAATCCAGCACACTGATGGGTTGGGAATGCAGGGAGAATGATGCAGGATCAGTAGAAGGTTAGTAGATGGAAAAACAATCCCACCCCCTTTTAAGTTGAAGTATGATTTATATACAGAAAAATCTTGAGTGCTCAATGCATTTTTTTCACATCTGTAAGGCCCTGTAGACAGCACCAATCCTAAGATACAGATCTTTGTTTCAGAATATCCCTGTCTGCCTCTGCCCAGTAAATATTACTCTACAATCTCTTCTTGGAAATAGCTGCTATTCTCACTGTCATTGTTACAGACCTAATTCACTTGTCCTTGAGCTTCCTATAAATGTTAAATACTGCATTTGTTTTTTCATGTCTGTGTTCTTTCTCATAATATAGAGGTATTGTGCATCTTACCCATAATGTATGAATAGGTACTTTGCTCTTTATTATTGCTTTGTAGTGTTCAAGTGCATAAATACAGAGCAATTTATTTATCAACTATTCTCTTCATGGATATTTGGCTTATTTTGAATTTCTGTATATTACTAATAAAGCTGCTATGCATATTCTTGACATGTAGTTCCTTTGAAATACACTCATTTCTCTTGGGCCTATCCATAGAAGTGGATTCACTGGGTCACAGAATATGCATCCTTCCAGTACATAGGTCTGAGCTAGACATGTACACTGGGCAACTACCAGTTGTGCTGACCACTGCCAGTGCAATGGAATATATATACTAAAGAGAAATGAGGTTTTATAACCATGGGTCCCTGACCTGTTTTGGCCAATATCGTAGGGTAAAAATAATTGAATTATAATAATTCCATAAAAATAAAACCTGGTTTCAGAGGAGCCTGGGGGCCTTCAACAGTTCATGCTGGTCACATGGGTGGACTATGCCTATAGTACCAGAGTAGTACTAGAATAACAGACTTCGGACTTTTTTGTACCAAGATACTTCCTGTGGATGCTGGTGGTGCTCTATGTCCTGGAGACCAAGTGGATCTTGGGCAGCCCAGTAGTGGAAGGACTCGGAAGCCAGGGCCAGAAATATCTGGACCCCTCTCATTATGTACCATCCCCGCTATTGTTTTATTCTTTACTCGTGATAAACTGCTCTGTGAATGTAAACGTTTGAGTCTTGTGAGTCCTTTCAGCAGTGGAATGTCCTGGCTGGGTGCCTCAGTTGGTGGAAGCTTTGTCCTGGACAGGTTGCATCCCCAGTCAAGGCTCATGCAGGAGGCAAACAATGGATGTTTCTCCTACTATCTTCACTATCTAAAATCAACTTTTAAAAAACAACATATCCTTGGGTGAAAATTTTAAAAAACAGATGCCATGTAAACCATAGAAATGAGTGGATATGGGATGAGGAGATAAGAAACATGAGGTTGGAAATTTGAGGCACTTCAACACTGAATGATGGGCAGGGAGGAGGATAGCTTTGGTAGTGACCTAACACCCAGGGGCAGGTACCGTGGGGTTAGACATACAGTTTATGGACCGGAAATCCCGGACTGAAACATTTTTGCTTTCCCTAGGTCACACAACTAGGTCTTCAGACTCCTAACCCTGTTTCTTTCAACTACCTCACATGACTTCTGAATGAAAAGTAGTTTTTATAAAAGTTCCCTAAGGAAAGCTTTAAAAGAACCCCCCCCAAAAGTTACAGAGGTTTTGTGGCTTTCTTGACCAGTAGAGATGTTTTAAAAAATAGCAGAGTCTTCTCTATCCCAAAATTAGAATGTCTGAGACATTTCTGTCCAACAGGGAAAGTCTGTGAGTCTTCATTTTTAGAATTAATCTTTTTAAATCAATTAAGACTTCCCCACTATTGCCTAGAATAACCTGCCCTCCATCAAACTGCCTTTAAATAAGGCCACCTCCTTGCACTTTCTCCCTCTATCACAGGTTTGGAACATGGTATGCCCTTAACACATATATTTTATAGTGCTGGAATAAGTGCAACTTGTTTTTTATAGCCTATATGTTCCTTGGATAAATGTCACTTAAAATGGATTCTTATTTTAAGAGTCCCAAACTGTGGGCTGTGATGAAACTGAGCTCTGGGCAGCTCCTGACTTGGGAAGGCATCCCAGCTCTTTCTGTCAGTGAGTAATTTTCCTTTGCCAGACCTCAAAATATCATGACTCTGGTGGTCACAACCAAAAGGTACACCTCATCTAGCATGACTGTCAGTTCAATGTCAATGTTAGCATATTGCAAATGTCCAAAATATTGACAGTGAAACCAGTTATGTGTGATCTGTGTTATTTATTTACACTTTGGACATGGGCTTGCCACATAGCTATTTATGAGAAACCTCTGATGAAGTCCTTAGTGTTTGAAAAAATAAATGTGTTGCTGAATTTATCAAGTTTCTGATATGGGCTTTATTGAACCATATTTATATTATTGAACTTAGTTTTTATTGAGTTTTTATTGAACTTAGTAAATATTTTAAACAGTATGTGCTTTTGTCTTTGTGTTCAATATTGGGTGTGTAAGTTAAACAGTATTGCAGCATATAATCTTGCCTTGTACTCACTTATAATATAGTTGGGCCTGGGGGATTTCAATCCCAAAACTGTGGATGAAAAGTGAAATGCAGAATTTGACCAAGTGGGTAAAACAGAGATATGAAAGAATAAGGATCCTATGGCCCTTTATTAATTTTCATTACTTATTAAACATTACAATAGTTGGTGCTCACAACAATCCTCTTATGGAAGGGCTGCTGAGGTGAAGGCACCATATGCTTCCTGGGCCAGTGCATGACGTGATCATTGCATAGGTCATCTGGCTGCGAAACCCACACAGTGTCACCCCATTCACCTTCTCTGGCACAGGTACTAACTACTTCCTCCTCTCCAGTATTGAAAATGTCCATCCTTAACCCTTGACTCGTGGTTGCTGGGGTAGCTGTTATGTGCAGATTTCCACTTCCTGGCTCCTTGTCCACTGACAGTTCTTTCTGCCATTCCTCTTAAGTGAACTTTCAGCATTTGACAGTCTTTATTTTCTTTACTTTCCTTTTCCTCTGTCCTGGGTTTGCAATCTTAGTGTCCTTTGATACTTAGCTTTTCCTCTCCATTCTGCCCCTGATCATTAATCTAGCAAATCCTGCTAATTCCTCTGTCACTACAAATATCTAGAGACTGAGACCTGTCCCAGATAAGAGATAAGCACGTCTGGTTCCTTTGACTCAAGGAAATGTTCCTGTACTGAGTAGC
>NW_028080995.1:0-46283 GCF_014824575.4 Sturnira hondurensis | reverse complement strand
ACCAAACCAGGATGATGCACAGCAGACCGGCACTTGCCTTATCGGACTGGGCTGTGCTTATCTGCACACAGAGAACTTTTCAACCCCCTCCCTTCATCTCTTTCTGTTCCCCTCTAACGCCTTGTAAAAATGTCTGCCTACAGTGAGAGGTGGAGATGGGCTTTAAATAAGAGTCCCCATCTTCCTAGGAGATGGCCTTTGAGATATGGGTCCCCCACCTTCCAGGTGGCCAACATCTGAATAAACCAGTTACCTTACACCAGCAGCTGCCTCTCCAGTATTGCTTTCGAAGCAGCAGGCAGATGGACCTGCACTCAGTTACATCTGGTGCTTGTGCAAACTTAGAAATGGGAAGGCATTAACGCCTCTGGGAGCCTGTGGGTAAGTGCTCCCTTCTTTTGCATCTTTCATGGTTCCTTCTTCATAACATGCCAAACCAGAGGGATGGATCATGAATTTCCCAGGAAAGTCACCAGCTCATGAACCCACCCATGCTTTGGTTGACTTTCTACCCTTCCCTGTTTACTCTTCCTCTTCCCTGAGATCACTTCCAACAAAAAGCTACCAGCACACAAGTCCTCATCTCCAGCATGGCTTGCTGTGGGAACCCCACTGAGGCCCTGCTAAAACAGTGTGCCCTTTCCAGCAGGAAGGAAGCAGCATCCCCCTGTTTGACTCCAGGTGAGAAAATCAAATATGTATTGGTAACATATTTAAGTATCTGAAACTCCGTTTTACAGAGAATTGTTGTGTCTTCATTATGCCCTATCAAAATTCCCAAATGCCAGAAGGAATAGGGTCTCAAATCCTCATCAGCTCACACTGCAGGGGGATCAGCGGAGAAACCCTGTAGTGCCTTGTCCTCAGAGCCACTGCAGCGCCCCTCACAGTGCAGCTCTGTTTTTGTTACCATCCACCCGGCCCCATGAACCATGACAGATGGGAACTAGGTTTCATCTACTTTATGCCTTTAGAACCCAGCACAGAACTTGGTTTGCTGGAGCTCACAGAATGTTTACTGCTCTCACGTGCTCAATCTCATCATCTGCAAAATGGAGCCAATAAGGATATTGACAGGGCTGTGGTGAGGGTTAGATTAAATCAGAAAGTGGAATAGCCTAGGAAAGGGGCTGACATGCAGAAGAGCCATGATCATGTTATAGGAAATATACAGAAAGCATACATAAAATATGTATAATTTAGGGAGGGAATCAGGGAGAGAAAAAGATTGCTAAGAGCGAGATCACCCTGGAAGGGGCTAGAGAGAGGCTCCCATAAGGTGGGAGAGCTCATAGAAGTTAGGGGAGCTCTGAAGTAACACTTTTTCTTCAAAACACTATCTAGGGCCCTTGATCATTCAACTTTTCCCTACTTCCTGTCTCACTGCCAATGCCCTAGTTTTCCAATAACCCTACTCTTCTATACCCCAAAAGCCAAATTACAAAGTCAGGTGAGGTTTCCTTCGAAGTCTGCAATCTCCTCCTTCTGTTCCCCTTTCTAATCTCGATCAGTGTTCCTCTTCCGCAAATACTCAGTGTCCTAATACTTGCCCTGTCTTCGATTTTCCAGAAAACCCAACCCCAGGAAAGATCTCACAAATTCATCAACAGTCCAGAGTAAAGAATTGCTGAGATTATCCACATTCCAGACCTTCTTCCGGACATATTTAAAAAATGAAGACAAAAACTCTAACCTCAAAACAGATTTTGAATTATGAAATTTCACACAGCACCCAGTTGATGACAGGTATATTCTGGGGTGATCATAGAGAGGGTGTACAATCGGATCCATGTTGGCCACTGCTTGCCCTACATTTGGCAAGTTAAGTACAGCCCCTACATCAGTCCGGTGTGTATGAATCAGTGCCAGGTGATATCTGCACGGCCCCAGGGCCTACCAGTCCTCCACACAGGGATATAGTTTGGTCACTGCTCAATAACAAGAGGCCTAAACTGTAAATCTTACACTCAGACATTTGTCACTGCCATGGCGATCACGATGCATCCCAGTCCCTGCTCTGTTCCACACATCTGTCATCCAGTCACTATTGACAAGATCGTCAGTACAGACCTGGACTGAGCCTCACAGGACAAGGGCCCCTGGGGCCACAGAAAGAGAAGAAGGCCTGAGCTCCATCAGGAGCTGACTTTCCCCTCTGAGCCTTGGACGATCCTTGTTTGGATGACAGAACAACTAAGAAAAGTTCCTCTGGTGTTCTGTCACTTCAGGGCCTGTTCCCATGGAAACTACATTTCAAAATCTCCTTAGCTGGGGCTCCATGCAAGTCCTATTCCCTAAAGAGCACACGAAGCCCAGGCACGAAACAGTGTAGGAAGAACTATTTTTAACCATATTCCTTTAGTTGCAGAACTGCCCTTTTTCAAAAACTCAAATCTCTATATAGTACTTCTTTATATTATTTGTATTTTTCCATCATTTTTTATTGTGATCTGTTTGTGTCATTTCACATGCGATACATATGAATGCAGTACAATGTCTCCCATGCACAAGCATGGACGCTCAGACTTCTGGGGGCAAGAGTTGGGCCTCAAGAGCGTGGACCCTCGCCGCACTCCAGAGGAGGCCGACCACAAGTGACAATTTCATGAGAAGAGGCACAGATGTCACCAAAGAGACAAGATGGCAGCTGAAATGTCTTCATTTGAAATGCCCTCAGCTAGCTCCTGAGAAAGTGTACATAGGGAGTTACATGGCTCTGCATTATGTTTGATCTCAAATTTCTTTCTTTTTTATTTAATTATTTTTCAGGTACAGTTTTCTGTCTATTACTCCCATCCCATCCCATCCCCCGCCTTCCCATTTCCACCCTTCTCAGTTGCTGTCCATGTATCTTTTATATATGTTCCTCTAAATCCCTCCCCTATTTCCCCTGAAATTCCCTCCCCTCTTCCCTCTGGTCACTGTCAGCCTGTTCTCTATTTCAGTGTCTTTGGTTATATTTTGCTTGCTTGTTTGATTTGTTGTTTAGCTTCTAGAGGGTGTGGGGAAAAGGGGACTCTGGTCCACTCTTGCTGGGATTGCAGACTGGTACAACCATTATGGAAAACATTATGGAATTTTCTCAGAAAACTAAAATTGGACCTGCCTTTTGACCCAGCAATTCCACTGCTAGGATTGTATCCTAAGAACCCTAAAACACCAATTTGAATGAACATATGCACCTCAAATGACTTTCATCAAGCATTTTCAATTGCTTATCATACAAATGTCTACGTAAATGATATGTGTATTTACCACTGATTTCTAGAGTTAGAAGGGAACTTGGAGATCTGTACCCTGGGTAATCAACAGGTAGTGAACACCTATGTACATAAAATAAAATATTATGTATTTTATGGAAAATGCCAAATCTATAGAAAGCAACGATTTAGCATGCTTAAAAATATCATCTAATGAGTTTAAGAATACTAATACTAACATTTTATATTTGTTTAAATGCTTGCTATGTACCAGGAACTATGCTAAGGGTTTTACACATATTAATTCAGCTAATTTTTACAAAAATTCTATGAGGTAGGCGCTTTCCTTACGCTACTCAGTACAGGAACATTTCCTTGAGTCAAAGGAACCAGACGTGCTTATCTCTTATCTGGGACAGGTCTCAGTCTCTTGATATTTGTAGTGACAGAGGAATTAGCAGGATTTGCTAGATTAATGATCAGGGGCAGAATGGAGAGGAAAAGCTAAGTATCAAAGGACACTAAGATTGCAAGCCCAGGACAGAGGAAAAGGAAAGTAAAGAAAATAAAGACTGTCAAATGCTGAAAGTTCACTTAAGAGGAATGGCAGAAAGAACTGTCAGTGGACAAGGAGCCAGGAAGTGGAAATCTGCACATAACAGCTACCCCAGCAAACACGAGTCAAGGGTTAAGGATGGACATTTTCAATACTGGAGAGGAGGAAGTAGTTAGTACCTGTGCCAGAGAAGGTAAATGGGGTGACCCTGTGTGGGTTTCGCAGCCAGATGACCTGGGCAATGATCACGTCATGCACTGGCCCAGGAAGCGTATGGTGTCTGCACCTCAGCAGCCCTTCCATAAGAGGATTGTTGTGAGCACCAACTATTGTAATGTTTAATAAGTAATGAAAATTAATAAAGGGCCATAGGATCCTTATTCTTTCATATCTCTGTTTTACCCACTTGGTCAAATTCTGCATTTCACTTTTCATCCACAGTTTTGGGATTGAAATCCCCCAGGCCCAACTATATTATAAGTGAGTACAAGGCAAGATCATATGCTGCAATGCTGTTTAACTTACACACCCAATATTGAATACAAAGACAAAAGCACATACTGTTTAAAATACTTACTAAGTTCAATAAAAACTAAGTTCAATAATATAAATATGGTTCAATAAAGCCCATATCAGAAACTTGATAAATAAAGCAACACATTTATTTTTTCAAACACTTAGGACTTCATCAGAGGTTTCTCATAAATAGCTATGTGGCAAGCCCATGTCCAAAGTTTAAATAAATAACACAGATCACACATAACTGGTTTCACTGCCAATATTTTGGACATTTGCAATATGCTAACATTGCTGTCAGTGTTAGCATTGAACTGACAGTCATGCTAGATGACCTGTACCTTTTGGTTGTGACCACCAGAGTCACAATATTTTGAGGTCTGGCAAAGGAAAATTACTCACTGATAGAAAGAGCTGGGATACCTTCCAAAGTCAGGAGCTGCCCAGAGCTCAGTTTCGTCACAGACCACAGTTTGGGACTTTTAAAATAAGAATCCATTTTTAAGTGACATTTATCCAAGGAACATATAGGCTATAAAAAACAAGTTGCACTAATGCCAGCACTATAAAATATATGTGTTAAGGGCATACCATTTTCCAAACCTGTGCTAGAGGGAGAAAGTGCAAGGAGGTGACCTTATTTAAAGGCAGTTTGATGGAGGGCAGGTTATTCTAGGCAATAGTGGGGAAGTCTTAATTGATTTAAAAAGATTAATTCTAAAAATGAAGATTCACAGACTTTCCCTGTTGGACAGAAATGTCTCAGACATCATAATTTTGGAATAGAGAAGACTCTGCTATCTACTGGTCAACATCTCTACTGGTCAAGAAAGCCACAAAACCTCTGTAACTTTTGGGGGGTACTTTTCAAAGCTTTCCTTAGGGAACTTTTATAAAAACTACTTTTCATTCAGAAGTCATGTGTGGTAGTTGAAAGAAACAGGGTTAGGGGTCTGAAGACCAAGTTGTGTGGCCTAGGGAAAGCGAAAATGTTTCAGTCTGGGATTTCCGGTCCATAAACAGGACGTTTAACCCCACCATACCTGCCCTTCGGTGTTAGGTCCACTACCAAAGCTATCCTCCTCCCTGTCCATCATTCAGTGTTGAAGTGCCTCAAATTTCCAACCTCGTCTTTCTTATCTCTTCATCCCATGTCCATTCATTTCCATGGTTTACATAGCATCTGTTTTTTAAAATTTTCACCCAAGGATATGTTGTTTTTTAAAAGTTGATTTTTAGATAGTGAAGATAGTAGGAGAAACATCAATTGTTTGCCTCCTGCACGAGCCCTGACTGGGGATGCAACCTGTCCAGGACAAAGCTCCCATCAACTGAGGCACCCAGCCAGGACATTCCATTGCTGAAAGGATTCACAGGACTCAAACGTTTTACATTCACAGAGCAATTTATCATGAGTAAAGAATAAGAAAATAGAGGGGATGGTACATAATGAGAGGGGTCCAGATATTTCTGGCTCTGGCTTCCGAGTCCTTCCACTACTGGGCTGCACAAGATCCACTTGGTCTCCAGGCCACAGAGCACCACTAGCATCCACAGGAAGTATCTTGGTACAAAAAAGTCCTAAGTCTGCTCTTCTAGTACTACTCTGGTACTATAGGCATAGTCCACCCATGTGACCAGCATGAACTGTTGAAGTCCCCCAGGATCCTCTGAAACCAGGTCCTATTTTTATAGAATTATTTTAATTCAATTATTTTTACCTTATGATATTGGCCAAAACAGGTCAGGGACCCATGGTTATAAAGCCTCATTTCTCTTTAGGATTTATATTCCATTGCACTGCCAGTGGTCAGCACAACTGGTAGTTGCCCAGTGTACATGTCTAGCTCAGATCTATGTCCTGGAAGGATGCATATTCTGTGACCCAGTGAATCCACCTCTATGGATAGGCCCAAGAGAAATGAGTGTATTTCAAAGAAACTACATGTCAAGAATATTCATAGCAGCTTTATTAGTAATATGCAGAAACTCAAAATAAGCCAAATGTCCATGAAGAGAATAGTTGATAAATTGCTCTGTATTTATACACTTGAACACTACACAGCAATAATAAAGAGCAAAGAACCTGTTCATACATAATGGGTAAGATGCACAATACCTCTATATTATGAGAAAGAAACCAGACATGAAAAAACCAATGCAGTATTTAACATTTATAGGAAGCTCAAGGACAAGTGAATTTGCTCTGTAACAATAACAGTGAGAATAGCAGCTATTTCCAGGAAGAGATTGTAGAGTAATATTTACTGGGCAGAGGCAGACAGGGATATTCTGAAATGAAGATCTTCTGTATCTTAGGACAGGTGGTGGTTACATAGCCTTACAGATGTGAAAAAATGCATTGAGCACTCAAGATTTTTCTGTATATAAATCATACTTCAACTTAAAAGGGGGTGGGATTGTTTTTCCATCTACTAACCTTCTACTGATCTTCCATCATTCTTCCTGCATTCCCAACCCGTCAGTGTCCTGGATTCAGTTGCCATCCCCTCCACCGCACTACACAAATCACAACCGTCGCCTGCACTTCCACCCCTTTTTTTACATGTCCTCATTGCCAGAGTAATTCTCAAGGGTAAGATGACCCATTTGTCCAACATTTCCTTTTCTCCTAATAGAAAAAAACTTTCCTAGCAAGAGTTTACAAGTCAAAATATCTTGCAAACAGTTCCCATACCATTTCTTCTACCAATAAAAGAGTTGTGTTCAGACCAAAAATTGTTCTCTTACTTTATGCAGGTCTGGAAGAAGTAACCCCTGCATCAGTATGGTGGGTAGGGTGGTAATATGGGTGTGATAGTTTATAGTTTTCATTTGAACATTTCACCCTAATTGTGATATGGTATGTTTGAGTGTGGTATTGTTATGCTACAGAATTACATGCTTATGATTTTTTGATAAAAGATTTTGTAATTAAATAGGCGTGTGTTTTGGTGTGGGACCCAGGATTAAGCTGTACCTCTCTTTTCCCAGTACTGTGAATACACAACCTGCCCTGAGACTACCATTGCTTTCCTTAGCTGTTACTGTTCAAAGATCACAGATCTACACAATGCCTTAAAATACAAGGGCAAATGCCTCCCTAATAAATTGTTGCTTCTACAGCTCTCATGGCTCGCTTGCACCCCAAACTATTACTCGATTACAGCATTCAAACCCTTGAACTGAAGCTTCAGATTCTATTTTATTAGTCAGGGAATAACTCTTTTAAATCTGCACATCTGTCTGTTTAAGCTCTAATAAGTGAGTCTCTGTCCTTAGAGATCTGTACACCATCTTAAAGGGCACCATGCTTAACTCTAGATTAAACGTTCCCCCTGAAAATCTTTAAAACATGTAAAAAGTCATTGTGCCAAGACCAAATCACTACATTTTTTCACCTTCAACATTCCTGCAAAATTGGTGTTCCAAAATTAACCCTAGAAAAGATTCATGACATTCCTATAAATAGAATTAGACCTCTTTAAATGCAAAATTAAAAAACAAAACACCAAAAAACCCAGCTGAAATGAAACTTACTATGAAAAAGATGGATCAAGAAAATATGACTGAAGGAAAGCAGAGCTGTGTGGATACAAGCCCAGGGCCTAGATTCCAGACCCAGGTCTGGCACCAGCTGTGTGCATGTCTAGGAGCAACCTGCAAAATATGTGTCTACAGTATGCAACGTGTCACACAAGAGCCGGATCTAAATGGTTTCTTACACCAATTCAACAGCAACCCTATATAACTGTGGAACAATTTTCATAAAAAATGACTGAAATACTTAGAAAGGAGTAAGGAATGAAGGGAAATGGTATACTTGAGAACAAATTTAAAATGCCTTCTACCTACAGAAGAGCAAGTTTGGATATTTGTTTCCCTCATTGAAAAACTAAGAAAACCACACTGGTAAACAAAAGCTTTGGATCTCTTTTCTCAGCCATGTTCAATAGAAGATGTTTCTGTTGAAGCATTTCTTCATGGCTAATTTGACATCCTTGTTCCTCAGGCTATAGATTAGTGGGTTCAACATGGGCACCACGATGGTATAGAACAGAGAAGACAATTTCCCCTGGTCAAGTGGTATAACAGAAGGTGGTTTAAGGTACGCAAAAGCTGCTGAGCCAAAGAAGAGAGAAAGTGCAATTATGTGAGAACTGCAGGTGCTAAAGGCTTTCGATCTGCCCTCAGTAGAACTAATGTGGAAAATGCTGGAAATAATGAAGCCATAAGAGAGAAAAATGGTCACAATGGGTACCCCAATATCAATGGCCACAAGAATAAAGACCACCAGAATATTCACGAAGGAGCTATTGCAGGAGAGCTCAAGGAGGGGAAGGACATCACACATATAATGATTGATAAGGTTTTCTGCACAAAAGGACAGATACAGTATATTACCCATATGAGCTAAAGCCCCCCAAACACCCATCCCGTAGACACCCAGCAAAAGAAAAAAACACAACGGAGGAGACATGGTGAGTGTGTACAACAGTGGTTTACAGATGGCCACATAGCGGTCATATGCCATTGCTGAGAGGATGAAGCATTCAGAAATGGCAAAGAAACAGAAGAAAAACAGCTGAGTCATACACCCTGTGTAGGAGATGACATTCTTCTTTAAGACAAAACTCATCAGCATTTTGGGGATGATGGCAGAGGAGTAACTGAAGTCAATTAAGGACAAGTTGAAGAGGAAAAAGTACATGGGCGTGTGCAGGTGAGAGTTCAGCCCAATCAGTACTATCAAGCCCAGGTTTCCCACCATGGTGACCACATAGAAGGCTAGAAACAGGAAGAAGAGAGGGAGCTGGAGTCCTGGCTGGTCCGTTAAGCCTGCAAGGATAAACTCTGTCACAGAGGAGGAGTTATCTGCAGCCATCCTCCTCTGGGATAGTCTGGGAGGGAAAAAGAAAAGAGTTGTTCACATAGAGAGAGAAAAACAACTCAGGCCTGAGAGTGGAACTTAGAGTTGATATGGCATCTGCTTGTTCCTGCATCTTTGTATTTATGGTCCCCATGTGGCTTCAATCATCCTAGTAACTGTTGGTGGGTGAAAGTTGCCTCCAGAGTAAGGGCTCATCCAACTGAGGAGAAGTCCACAAAGCTCAGCTGGGATGACCATGCAACTTTGCAGTGGTGACACTCTTCTGGTACTGCCTGCCCTCTACAGCCCTGGATCAAATTTTGTGTGATCTGAGCCCATCTGTGCAGTGCTTTTGGGAAGCAGAAGCCAATTGCCCTATACCTTCCACCTTTGGTCAGTGCTGGTCAGAACAGGAAGATGAGGCTGTGATGCCCTGAGTCTTTAGCAGGAATGGCTGCAGATATACTATGTGAAAATAATACTGCAGTAATAAGGTAAAGTATTAACTAAACTTAAAAAGTAAGAAACACTTGCTGAGCACTAACTATGCCAATGGTACTGTTCTACATGGTCTCAGGCTTTTAGATTAAACTCATTGAACAGATGAGGACACTGGGCACAAGTCCCGGTCCTTCTAAGTGGCAGCAGAAGGGGAACTCAGGATGTCTGGCTCCGGGGTTCAGCCTCTTTCCCTAATCACTCTGCTATAGCACAAACCAGATCAGGCAGGCACTCACCCTCCTTCTGACTGCAGTCACAGTGCTTGACTCTGCTGCCTCCCACCCATCTCTCTCATGGAGACTCAGATGGCCCTGATGACAAGAAGGGGACAACTCAGAGCTCAGTCTGCTCTGCTTCTGCCTCTCTCCTTTAAAATTCAAAGCCTTTAGTTTGTCTTGGTTCTCCTTTTGAGCTGAAGAACATGGTCTCTGACCTACTTTGTCCAGAGTCCCAAGTCCAGCTTGCAGGGATGGAAGAGAATCTTTATAACATTCGCAGATAACCAGAGACTGAAGAGTGTTATTCTGGATTAGGGACCACAGTGACCTAGTTACAGGGACTCCCTCAGGATCCTTGCTCCCTAAGGAAGAGGAAATATTTGTTTATGCCTTGGTGGTGCCTGACGGGGCTTTTAGTGGCCTTTCCTTTCATTCAGGCACATGTTTATAAGAACAATTAAGAACAAAGCACCTGGGAAAAAATTTCTTGTAGTGGGTGCTTACTGTATACTGACCTCTGTATCTGACCCAGCGCCCTCATCTGAAAGATCCAGAAAAACCATACATAATTGTACCGCGTTCATTCCTCGGAATGACCTGGTAGGGTAGACCTATTTGTCTCCACTCATAATGCATGAAAGAAACATGAAAGTGCACTGAAGAAAAGGAAAGGTAGGGAGCGGGGCAGCACACAGGCGAGAGTGGCTGAAAGGGCAAGTGTTAGAGATTCCAGTTCAAATAGTGGAATCTGACACTTGAGCAATGACTTGAGAGAGACCTGGAAAGCCTTTGCTTAATAATAACATGAGTTACTGTAATGAATAGCTGGGTGTCATGGCTTAATGCAGCACCTTCCCCAGGCATCAGGGTTTTGTCCCCACACTTTTATACAGTACTCCAGCCCAAATTATCACTGTGGGCAAGGAAATTTTTACCAAATAACAGGATAGAGGTAAGAGACCTTGCTCAGATTTCAGATAACCACAAGTCACACAGTGTAGATTTTTGGCTGAGACTGATTTAAAGATTAATAAAATTTTATGTGCCAATTTGTATTCAACACCCTTTGTCAAGCATGTTTACATAGTAAGGATGGAAAATTTTCTATTCAAAAAATGAATCTCTATTTGGGGAAGTTCAAGACTTGGTTAGCTGATGAGTTATGTATGTTTTTGTTTAGAGTTAATGTCTGATGTTCTTTGGGAGAAATTATGAGAGTGGAACAGAAAGGCAGAACCCATCATCTTCCAGGAAAGTCTGACTGAAACCACTGCATATGGCCTGTGTGTGTGTGTGTCTGAGTGTGTACACATACAGCAGTGAGGACTTGCTCTCTCCACACTAAAGCTCAGCAGTGATGGTGCCTCATCTGCCTGTTTGCATGGAGAATTGTCCACTACCCAGGTGACACTAATGAATCCCATTCCCTGTTCTCGATCCCGCTGCACATGTGGAAGAAATAGAGAAATACAATCTATTACAGGAAACTAAAGTAAGTAGCACAAGTATGTTCTCCTTAGGACCCAAGGCCAAAGACTTTGTGGACTCATTAAAATGTTCAGTTTTCTTTCAGAATCTCAGAGGGCTCTTGTAAGCATGATGCAATACCAGAAAAATTTCTTCTGAGATCCTTGCCTCTTCAGAGATGGTATCCATGGGAGCTTCAATTCCAATGCCCCAATGTTTCATTTAAAGCAAACCAAGGCTTTTCTAAGGCTGTCTTGATGGTTGACATGCTCCTATACAAGCAGAGAGAAACAGATATCAATATTCTAGATAGTTATTTGTTGCAGGTCTTTTTTGTCTTTTACCTCCTTGGTTAAATTTATCCCTAGGTACTTTTTTTTTTTTCATTTTGTAAATGGAATTCCTCCCCCAGTTTCTCTTTCTGATATTTTGTTGGTGGAGTACAAAATGCCATCGATTTCTGAATATTGACATTGTATCCCACTACTTTTCCAAATTTACTGAAAGGGTCAGGTCATTTTTGGGTGGAGAGTATAGAGTTTTTTATGGACACTATCATGTCATCTGACATCTTGACAATTTTACTTCCTCCAGCCCAATTTGGATGCCTTTTAGTGTTTTTCTCGTCTGATCGCTTTGGCTAGAACTTCCAGTACTATGTGGAGTAGGAGTGGGGAAAATGGACACCCTTGTCTTGTTGCTGATATTGAAGAAAAAGTTTTTAGTTTTTCCCATTGGGGATATTGTTGGTTGTAGGTTTTTTTGTATGTGGCTTTTATCATGTTGAGGTATCCATCCTCTAGTCCCACTTTGCTGAGTGTTTTTATGATAAATGGGTGCCAGATTCTATCAAGAGCTATTTCAGCATCTATTGATCTGATCATGTGATTTTTTTCCTTCCTTTTGTTTATGTGGAGTATTATGTTTATTGATTTGTGAATATTGTAGCATCCTTGCATCCCTGGGATGAATCCCACTTGAACATGATGTATCATCTTTTTAATGTATTTCTGAACTCAGACATGCAGTGTGTTGTTGAGGATTTAAGCATCTATGTTCATCAGTGATATTGGCCTGTATTTTTGTTTCTTTGTTGAGCCTTTACATGGTTTTGGAATTAGAACGATAGTGGCCTTGTAAAAAGAGTTTGGGAGTTTTCCCTCATCTTGAATATTTTAGAATAGTTTGAGAAGATGAGAGTTAGTTCTTCCTTAAATATTTGGTAAAATTTAACTGTGAAGCCCAGTTGTCCAGGACTTTGTATGCCGGGAGTTTTTTGATTACTGCTTCAATTCCACTAGGTGTTTTCCGTCTTTTCAGGCTATCTGCTTCTTCTTGATGCAGTTTTGGAAGATTGTATGTTTCAAGAAATTTCTCCATTTCACCCAGGATGTCCAATTTCTTGGCATGTAGTTGTTCATAGGAATTTTTACAATTCTTTGTATTTCTGTGGTATGGGTTGTAACTTCTCTTTTATTTCTGATTTCATTTATTTTGGTCCCTCCTCTTTTTCTTTCTTTCCTTTTTATTTTCACCGATACGTTAATTTTTTCTTAATTTTTAAATTTAATTATGGTTCAAGACAGTTTTCTGTCTTCTTTTTCTTGATGAATCTCGTTAAAATCTTGTCGATTTTATATACCTTTTCAAAGAACCAGATCCTGCATTTACTGATCCTTTGAATTGTTCTTTTACTCTGTGTGTCATTTAATTCTGCCCTGATCTTGATTGTTTCCTTCCTTCTCTTTGCTCTGGCCTTTGTTTGTTGTTGTTCCTCTAGTTCTTGTAGAAGTAGGCTTAGGTTGTTTATTTGAAATTTTTCTATCTCCTTTCATAGGACATTAACTGATTTTTCAACATGAAGGCAACCTTATGTTCCTAGGGTCAAACTCTACTTCAAAATTATATAAAACTACTTTTTCCTCCTTTGGTTTTTTTTTTTCTTGGCCAGTTTCTCCAGTCAGTTTTTTGGCATGTAAATTCATGAAGGATATTGGTATATACTTCTTTTCTAGTAACATTGTTGTCTGGTTTAGGTTAGCAGCAGCAGCACAATTTCCGTTACTGAGCCCAGGTTTCAGTCACTAAGAATCACATCACCAGATATATCCCTAGACCCAGGCAACCCATTAGTGATGCTGAGAACCAACCATCAGGATGCTATAAGCCTGAGAGATTGAAACACAAGGGTGACCTTTGCACAGCTGATTTTCCAGTGTTTCATTCTCCATTCCTAGACTCACTGGGTTTGAAGTCAAGGCAAGACGTGACACGTACAATGTTCTCTGTAGTTCACAATGCTCCTTCACACACACCATGTGATAATCAATCCTCACAAAGCATGAAGATTGTATCCCTTTTTTCATTTTAAGGGTAATTAGGTTGAAGCATGTACGAGCCACCCAAAGTCACATAGTAAGAAATGCATTTTTTTAACAAAGTTTAACAGGTCACATAGTAAGAAATGCATGGAACCTAATCAACAAAAGAAAAAAGCAAGCAACATATAACCAGAGACATTGAACTTAGGAACAATCTGACAGTAACCAGAGGAGAGGTGGAAGGGATTAAGAGGGAAAGAGGGGAAGGGTTTTCAGGAGCAACTATAAAGGACACATGAACACAAACAAGCTGGGGGTGGGGTGGAAGGTAGGGAGAGGGGTAAGTTTGGCTAGGGTGGTTGGAGGGTGGGGTAGTGGTGGAAAATAAACGCAGGCAACTATAATTGGACAACAATAAATATTTTTTTAAAAAAGGAAAAGATTCCTAGATACCAACAGAACAGAAGAAAAGAAAAGTTTTCTATGGCAGTCTATGTCTTCAATTTTCAAAGATCACGATCTTTCCTCTACCAATTCATGCATTTTTGAACATTTCTGAAGAATTCTTGTGGTCTCAAACACAATTGTATAAATGTGATTAACATATTTTGGCAAAAGATATGTGACAGGAGTAAAATTTTATACCAAAAGAGGAGAAATTTCAGGGCACAAATCAGGAACAGAGTTGAATCCATCAAGAAAATAAAGACCTCACTAGGGTAACTGTCCCAGTCAAGTTTTACATCTCTAGTGCTACCTGCACAACAAAATCAAGACCTCTGATGCATTTAAGTAAACTCATACTGCATTCAACATCAGGTATACCTGCACAACAAAATCAAGACCTCTGATGCATTTAAGTAAACTCATACTGCATTCAACATCAGGTACATGGGTGGACTCACGACACCCCTTCCTGCTCACGGTCAGTTTTCCCCTGCACTTACGTCACTAATGAGAGGGCAGTATAAAACCACAGGGCTCCACCTACTTGTAGAAAGCAGCCTAGCCTGATGACCAATTGAGTCCTATACACAATAAACCCTACCTGTAATGTCCTGGCCCATATCATTGTATGTTATTTAGAGCATCAAGTTTTGCTCCTTGCATAGACACTCCCAAGGCTGGGACTGCAGACACCCACTCAGGGCCAGCTGCCTGATGCTGTTGTCCTCACTCTGGCCATTCTACCTATTCTGCATGTGCTCATTCAGCACTTTTGCATCACTTGCACACACAACTGCATAGCACATGCTCACAGGTGCCACACTGCTTCACCACAGGGGCCCCCCTCCAGGATTAGGCTGGTGCTCCCCTTGGATCCGATGGTCAAGTTCATAGCTGCCGATTTCTCCTTGTTGCTGATGTTCCTGAGATTTACCCAAGAGTTCTGCCCTATGGAGTTGCTGCCATGGCCCACTTTCAAATTGTGGCCCACTGTGTGAAAAGCTTTGTCTGAAATTGTAGTTTGGAGATCACCCAGCAGGGGCAGAAAACGTGAGAAAGATCATCTGAAGTTATCATTTTCGGGATGTTTCAGTTAAAACTCTAGAAACATCTCCCCCAACCCCCAAGCATATATGTTACAGTTACCCACAACCCAAACAGAACTGTGTGGTACAGCAACTGCCTCACAACATTCTTTGTTTCCCTTAAGTCTCCTTCCACGTGCAAAGTGTTAAAAACTGCTTAGTGATCCTTGGCTCTTTTCTTGAAATTGAAAGTGTCCTAAGTTGATAGAACACAGATGTGCTTTGGCCAGACTGGTCAACAAGAGCACTTCAGTCTTCCCGTGTTTCAGTGGTCTGTATCATTAGGGAGCTCCTATCCTTGGGATCCAGTTCTCTCCTTTTGGACTAATCAGTTTTACCAAAAGGCAATGCTCCATTCTGTTAACAGGTCATGTTAGGGTGCATAATAATTTGAAGGAAATGCTTTTTAAACTTATTTCCTTTTAGTTTAGTTTAGTTTTAGTATATGTATTTGCAGAGTGTCCTCCTGGTCTTCCCTCCTTCCCAGCTCACTCTTCCTCAGTTGCCAACTCCAGTATGCCTGGGAGGCGAGCTAAGCCTCATTGTTTATTTAAACCACCCAGATCTAGCAGCATATTCAACATTGTGGTCAGGTCCAGCCCTTTCTCTCAGCATCACAAACTCTTGGCTGGAAATTCCTTATGATCTCATGGAAGCATCACCGAGTGTGTGGTCTGTTACTGACAGTTGTCACATGGTGCTTCCATACACACTTTCCCAGCTTCCTAGGGTCTCACTTCTGAGTTCCCACTGGGTTTACCTGGGAGGCTTCCTGACAAATCACTCTCACCTAAGTCTTCATCTCAGGGTCTTTTGGGAAGCCAATGCAAGAGTGGTGGGAAGGAAACCAAATGAAGAGTAGAGAAGGCTGCACGCAAAAGAAAGGGGGAGAAAAAATATTTGGGGAGAAAATGACACCCATCACTTTTTAGAAAGAAAACAGTTAAAATTCAGAATGCTCAGGAAAGAAAACTGAAAAGTAAAATGATATATCATCATTTCTCTGGGTCAACAGAAAAATCTCAGAGTTTTGGCCTCCGGAAATGAGGTCCTCAGAGGATAGTTCAGCATGGCTTCTGCTTTGCTGTAAAAGATGCCGGTTCTCCATGGTTGCAACCCAGGCAGCAGGAGAGGCATCACTGGGGAACTTCTTATTACTGAAAAGTCTCAAATCCTCCCCGAGACCTACTGGATCAAAAACTCTGTGAATGGGGCCTGGAATCTATGTTTTAGCAAATCGTCTGTGTGATTCAGATTCACCTGAGAACCCCCAATGTTGTTCCTCGTCCCAGGACGTGAGCTGAAGTAAAGCATTTTCCTGACCCAAAGGAAAGAGCAGCTTCTGCATCTGCCTTAGGAGGGAGGAAAATAAGAATGAGTACGTACCATCGAAGATGGTTAGTTGTAACACTTATGGCTATGAAATCCAAATGCTTGTGAATAGTGCTGAATAAAGAGAGTTTGATGAGAGCAGGTGTGTTGCACCACGTGTCATGGTTGATGGTATTGTGGTTAGAGAAAGACACGCTGACATTCACCACTGCGTGGGTCATGACACCACCAATATTTGTCCCTACACAAACCAAGAGTTGGTAGAGAACAGACCTGAGAGACAGATGCCATAGTGATGTCAGGCCACAAGTATTAAAAGAGTGGTCACTAATAACAAAGGAACAGGAGAAAAGTGTCTTTCACTTAAAATTACTGATGCTGTTCCTATCTGATAGAGAGTTCATTATTATTTTAAGTGAAATGATCAATACATAGAAGATTTCTTTATTATTCACTTTCTTTCAAAAATATATAATTTATTTCCTTTTATTTTACAATCACAGTTGATGTACAATATCATCTTAGTTTCACGTGTGCATGATTATACATTTATACAACTTACAAACAGATCACCTCAATAAATCTAGTCCCCATCTGGCACCATACATAGTTACTACAGAATTATTGACTGTATTTCCTGGGCTGTACTTTACCTCGCCAGGACTATTTTCCAACTACCAATTTCTACTTCCTAATCCGTACATCCCTTCACCTTTCTCACTCTTCCCCACAAGCCATCTAATCTCACAGCCATCAAAATGTTCTCTGCATTTCTGAGTTTCTTTCTTTTCTGCTGGTTGCTTATTTTGTTTTTTAGATTCCACAAAGAAGTGAAATCATCTGGCATTTGTCTTTCTGTGTCTGATTCATTCCACTCAGGGTAACACCCTCTAGAACCATCCATGTTGTGGTGGTGCAAGATCTC
Organism: Sturnira hondurensis; assembly: GCF_014824575.4. NCBI lineage: Eukaryota > Metazoa > Chordata > Mammalia > Chiroptera > Phyllostomidae > Sturnira > Sturnira hondurensis. The sequence continues at coordinate 28,845 of NW_028080995.1, read as the reverse complement.
ATTCTTTTTGGTGGCTGAGTCATATTCCATTGTATGTCTGTACCCCTTCTTCCTCCACTCATCTATTGATAGACACTCATGTTACTTCCATATCTTGGCTATTGTAAATCATGCTGCAATGAACATACAAGTTTCTTTGGATAAATACCCAGAGGTGAAGTTGCTGGGTCCTACTGTGTCTCTTGTTACAGCCTGTGTTTTAAACTCTATTTTTTCTTCAATAAGTATTGCTACCAAAGCTATTTTTGTCTTTCCTTTGTTTTCATTTTCATGTATGACATTTTTCCATCCCTTTACTTTCATTGTGTGTGAGTCTTTGATTTGAAGATCGCACTTGGAAGTGTCTTATTTTGTTATCCTTAATCCACTGTATGTCTTTTGATGGCAGCATTTAATCCATCTGCATGTAAAATTAGTGTGGATAAATATGTATTTATTTCCATTTGATTGTTCATATTTCTAATACTTTTATTGCTTTAAAAGAAGACCTTTTCACAGTTCATTTTCTTCTCTTTAAAATTTATTTTTAATTGAATTTTGGGGGGTGACCCTGGTTAATAAAGTTATGTAGGTTTCATGGGTACATTTCCATAACACATCATCTGTATGTTGTATTGTGTGTTCACCACCCCAAGTCAAGTCTCCTTCCATCACCACTTATCCCCTCTCTTTCTTCCCTACTTCTTCAGTTTGGTGATAACGCTACTGTTTCTGCCTATGAGCTTTTTAATTTTTTTCTTAATTCCTTGATCTTTTCCCCTGATCCCCTCTGTGTGAGTCTGTCCTTTGTATCCATGATCCTCCTTCTATTTTGTTTGTTAGTTTATTCCATTCATTAGAATCCACAGGTGAGTAAAGTCACATGGTATTTCTCTTTCTCTGACTGGCTGATCACATTTACCCTAATAGTCTACAGGTCCATCCATGCTCTCCCAAAAGGTAAGATTTCCTTCTTTTTTATAGCTGAGTGGTCTTTTATTGTGTTAATGTACCACAGGTTTATAATCCACTCATCCACTGATGGAAACTTGGGCTGCCTCCATATTTTGGCAATTGTAAATACTGCTACAATGAACACTGGGGAGCAGAAAGTCTTTGAATTAGTGCAGAAGGTCACCGTATGAAAGATTCACACTTTTATTCACTTATTATTCCATACTTCCAGAATTACTACATTTTAAAAAGAATACAGGAATCAAATCATGCCCAGTAACTGTGAAAAATTTCCTTTAAAACCTGGTGTTAATCGAATGATGCAATTTTTCCTAACATTTACTCTCTTAAATAATGCCATGTATTTTCTCATAACAATGACATCATATATGGTGGACTTTTTAACACTATATTCCTAGTATGGGTGTCTTAGCTATTTTGGTTTGATTTTTTATAGTGGTAATATCACTTAACATGAGATTTATTATCTTAAGAATTTGTAAGTGTACAATACTCTATTGTTAACTAGAGGCTCTACATCACATATCAGATCTCTAGAATTTATTCATCTTGCATAACTGAAGCTTCATATGAGTTGAAAATTTGGAGAGGGCACAACACCTTCAAATTTGGGTCAGACACAGTGACTCCTTCCACCTGGTGGCCTGATGCCTAGATTTCAGGACAGTAACCAAGTCACATAAACATCAAGATGTGGTTGCCTCTCAAGTGCCACCCACTGGGGACCTGGCACACAACTCAGGTGTGTGTCCTGACTGGGAATCAAACCAGCAACCCTTCGGTTCATAGTCTGGTGCTCAATCCACTAAGCCATACCAGCCAATAAAATGACAAGAAACTCACAACTATCAACAAATGAACATTTTGAAAAACTGAAAACCAAAACTAAGCAAAGAACTACAATGGGAAGGAAATCAGACAAATGGACATCACATGGAGGATTTTCAATAGAAGTGGGGTATAAGCAGAATGAGGGAGGAAGGGTACAGGGAATGAGAAGCATAATTGATAAGCATAAAATAGACAGGGAGAGGTTAAGAATGGTATAGGAAATAGAGAAGTCAAAGAACTTGTATATACAACCAATAGACATGTACAAAGCAGGGGATGCTGGAGGGTTTCAGGGTATATGGCAGAGAGAACATGAAGGGGGAACATTGGGAAAACTTCAATAGTATAGTCAGTAAGATATATTCTCTTAAAAAACAAAGACAGAGTCACATAAATAGGAGCTGAACTCAGGTTCAGGAATGGCCTGAAAATCAGATGTGAAGTTTCTTTGGCACTGATTGGTCAGGTTTTGAAATATAAGTGCATCTGAATAAGGGTGCTACATTACAACAGTGGGGTAGAAAGGGAGACATGGGCAAAAATTGCATAAATAACATACAAAAATAGCCACAAGACCATGAATGCAAAGAAGAAAGAAGCACTGGTTACTCCTCTTAATTTTGGGCAGAAAGGGGGAAGGAAAAAGCAAAGGGAATTCCTAAGGGTAAAAGCAGAATTGCATATGTTTAAATGTACAAGAGTCTGTAGGGATAGTTTAAAGATCTAAGAACGATGAGGAATATTTGAGGGAACAAATTCCAGAGAAGATGAAAAGAAGTTGACCGAATTCAACATCTTTTCATGCTTTCAGAATACCTACTTCTGAATCTGGGAATGATCGACACTTCTCTAAGATGATGAAAAATAGGTACGACTCAGACGAGAAGTCAGCCACTTAATTAGGAAACTCTAGAGGAATTCCTAATTAGAACTAGTAGAACCAAGATGACTACAGTCTTTAGTATTATTTAACAATGTATTAAATGAAGTATTAGAAAATGCAGTTATAGATGCAAATGGAATAAGAGGCATGCAAAGTAGAGGAAAAGAGGTAAAATTATTTTTAATTATAAACTATGACATATTTGGAAAACATGCAAGAATACATGGAAAATATTGTACATATAATATTTACTTTCCCAAGTATAAAATGAGCATATAATTGGTACATACAAATAAATAACAATATGAAAATACAATGAAAGGGAAAACTGTTGTTACAGTTGCAAAAGTAAAATAAAATTCCCATGCATGAATGTAATAACAATGTTCTCAAAATGAATGAAAACAATTATAAAACACTTCTTAAAGATACTGAAGGTGACCTGAAAAAAAATGAGTTCTGCCACAGTTCAAGAATGGAAGTCGAGGCCTGGCTGGTGTTGCTCAGTGGATTGAGTGCAGGCCTGTGAACCACACGATCGTGGTTCGATTCCCAGTCAGGGCACATGCCTGGGTTGCAGGTCAGTTCCCCGTTCCCAGCAGGATACGCACGAGAGGCAACCATACATTGATATTTCTGTCCCTCTCTCCTTCCCTTCCCCTCTAAAGATAAATAAATAAAATCTTAAAAAATTATTGAAAATTGCAAGATTCAAAGATGTTAATTGTTCCTAAGTTTACTTATAAATTTAAGATGCAATCAATAAATATGCCTGTAAGTTATCTTCTAGAACGAGACAGATTAATTATAAAGGTTGGGGTTAAACATGAATAGCCAGGAAAACCTTAAAAAAAGAACAACATGTGGGAAATTACCATCAAGATATGAAATCTTATAAAGTTTCTGTAATCCCAGCAATGTGGTATTGAGTTATGAATAGACTGACAGACCTGTAGAACACAATGGGAAACAAGAAATACCCCAGGTGCCTAGGAAACTTTGTATACAATGAAGGCAACTGCTCAAACCCATGAGAAAAAGATGGACATTTTATAAATGGCAATAGAACCACACGATGGTCTTCTGGAAAAATATATAGTTGGATCCATTCTTCACACCATAACCTGGTAAAATTTCTAAAATGACCAGATATTCAAATTAAAAATAAATAAATAAAATCATACAATCACATTATGACAAAATGAGTGACTTTCTCTATAACCCAAGAGGAGAGGAAAGATTTCTAATTATCATTAAAACACCACTAACAATAGAATATTCATACATTTAATTTAAAAATTTCATCATAAGAACAGTCAAAAGCCAAATCACAAATTAGAGGAAAACATGCAACTTATACCTCAAACAGAAAGCTGTTATACCTAATATATAGTCCTCCTAAAAACTGAGAAGGTGAAAATCCAGCAGAAACATGAGGAAAAAGTATGAAGAGACAGTCCTCAAAAGAAGTAATAAGACCAACAGTCATTAAATACATGAAACCACCTTCTATGTTTCTTAAAATGAAAGAAATGCAAATTATAACAATACTGAAACACTGCTTCTCACCCATCACGATGGAAATTTTAAAAATTTTGAAACTATACCATGTTGAGGACACTTTAACAAAGTACACACTCCTAATATTGCTGAGGTAGAAAATAATGTCAATTCCTCCCCAACACAAAATCCATAGTCAATACAATCACAAAGGAAATCACAGCAGGTTCTTTTATAGGAATTTACAAGCTGAGTCTACAATTCATATGGAAATTCACAGGTCCTAACGGAGCCAAGAAATTTTGAAGGAAGTGAATGAAATTTAGGACTTGTACTACCTGATTTCAAAAATTATTATAAAGCTACATTATCAAAGCTGAATGGTACTGCCATCGAGATAGACAAATAGATGAAAACAAACACACACAAATAGAATCCACTGATTTCTAACACAGGTAAAAGAACAATCACTGGACATTTATGAGCAAACATACACATACCCCAAAACTCCACTTTGATTCAATACAAAACTTATCTCATAAAATTTCCACATTGTTCTTCTGGCCTCAGCAAGAACAGTAAAGAATTTCTTAATCAAGACACAGCACTGACTACGAAATGCAAAGTTGATAAATCAAACTTCATTTAAATTAAAAATATTGGCTATCAGAAGATATCATTTAGGCTAAGTAAGGCATAGTCTGGGGAAGATAGGGAGAGGAAGATGACCGTGTATGTATGAATGTATTATCCATAGGTACATATATATTATCTATACATGCACAAACACAAAGATGTACACTTATACGGACTTACATGTGCATTTTAAAATTCCTCCAATACAATAGGAAAACAACCAACTACCCTATTTTTTAAATGATGAAACGACTTGAATAATTACTTCAAAGGAGATATCCAAACAGCCAGTAAATATGTAAAAAAGTGCCCAACATCATTACTTATCAGGGAAAAAAGTTGAACAAAAAAGCATTACACTGTCCATACCAGAATAGAAATACATTTTTGTACATGGTATAAAATAGGAATAAAATAGAAATACCAAGGGTTAACAAGTATAGAAAACAATAGAATCCTCAAACATTGTTGATAGCAGTGCAAATTGAATCAAACTTTAGAAAACAGTGATGTTTATAAAAGCTGCTCCTAAGCCTACTCTATTATCTAGCTTATCCACATGTAAGTATAATCCAAAAGAAATGTTTGCTTATTCAATCAAAATACACATGCAAAATGTTTCTAAGGGGTTTATCAATAATAGGCAAAAGCTTGAAACTATCTAACTTTATTAACAGGCTACATAATTGTATGTTCACATGATGGAATACTACACAGCACTATAACATAATCTACCCATACATACTGCAATATACCTGTACATGACAGGCTTTATGATGAAGAAGAGAAGCCAGAAACAATCAAATACCAGTTTATATGAAGTTCAAGTACAGACAACACTCTACAACGATGAAAGTCAGAAGAGGGGATAGCTGTGGGGGATGGTGTGGAGGGCAGGTTGTATTTGCTGGAAAGATGCCAGAGGGAACTTTCAAAAGTAGGTGGAAATGTTGCACATCTTGATCTAGGTTGTGGTTACATATTCATGTGCAAAAGTTCAATGAGCTATACACTTAAGATTTGTGCACTTTGCTATATAAAAGTCAGGGCACAAAATTTTCAAAAGGAGTTTTCTGTATTCTTTCATGACCTACATTGAACAGTGTATTCAATACACCAACCCCCACTCCTAAATTCAAGGTTCCCTAAGTTCAGGCACCCAGAGGTTCCAGCACAAATAATGCCCCTTTTATTACATAAAAATTTTAATTTTAAAATAGTGAGTATATAATTCTGTAACATAACAATTTCACACTCCACCATACCCTATGACAAAATGTTCACATTGCTGTCCATCTCATGTGAGACAGTCATGTCCCCTACCAACCACACTCAGTGGCACTAGTTCTGCTGGACCCTGTATTTCATCTCATCTCAATCCTCCCTTTATAAGATTATACTTTTTGGGGGGCAGCATTGAACAGAATCAAAAGGCAGAACTCAACAGTTATTCAAATTTCCTCTACATCCTAATGGAATGGAATTTCCTCAGGAACAGCCCTGTAAGTCAAAATATTTTGCCCAGCATTTCATTTGTCATTGCTTCTCAAGAAGTTTTAGCAATAACATTGAGTTTAGGCAAAAATAGTTCTTTGAATTTTAAAAATAAAGCTCTATTTCCCATTTCATAATATGGTGGGTTTATGAACTTATCCTGAGATCACCATTTCTTATCCATGTGCCTCTATTATTAGAATATCAAGGCTATCTGCAATACCTGAAAATTCCATAGCAATTGCCTCTCCTCATAAGCAGCAGCTTGGTGCTGCCTGTAAGGTGAACATGCACCTGGGGCCAGCTAGTGCTCTGTTACATCCTCTAGACCAGTGTTATCCAATGGAAATATAATGTGAGCCACCTGTAAATTCTAAACTTTTAGTAGGTACCTTAAAAATAAACAGATACATTCATTTTAATGACATATTTTATTTAACACAACATATTCAAAATGTTATCATTTGAACAAGCAGAAAAGTATCCGTGAAATTGTTTTTCATATTCTTCAGAGATTGGGTGTGTGTATCACACTTACTTTGCCCACTTACAGTATGTCTCAATTTGGATGTCCACATCTCAGTTGCTCAATACACTACATGACAGGTAACTACCAGATCAGATAGCAGAGCTCCATGTGACCTTGGACCACAACCAAGATAACCCTTGAAATGAGACTCCAAATGCTGTCTCAGCCTTGGAATAATATGATGCCTCCACTCAGCATCTTTCTACACTTCAAAATTCCATTTATCTTCTCTGTAAGTCGTAATTCCCTAACCCATGTGCCCAGTGCTCCACTCATAGAGTCAGTGGTCACTACACTTGCCTTCTGGGAAACTTAACACACTACCTATTTACAAACTAAAAAAATTATCAGACAGTGATGTTGTCATTTTGCCAAGACCTAATCAACAAAATTTTTCACCTATTCTATTGCAAAATGTGATGTATTAAAATTATGTTGTGCAAGGAGCATGAAATTACTCTCAATCCATTTTTACTTTAGATGTACTAGGTCAACTAACATGTGAAATGGCATCTTCCAAGAAAAAGATGAGGCAAAAAACATGGCATAATGGAAAACAAACTGAATTGAAATTCAAGCTGGAATTTCAGTCCTGGCTCTGCCACCAGGTAGTTTTTTATATTTTTGGACTAGATGAAATGATTCTGAAGCCCCATTCAATACTGCATACTGTATAATTGCAAAAACTATTTTTATAAAATAAAGTAGGAAGAGTTGTGGTGATAGTGAGAGAGAATAAATCCATTTGGGAAAGAGTTAACATTTCCTTTAAATATAGAATACAAAAGCATGAAGATCGAATTCCTTAATGATGATGATGATAACATAATAACAACACTCTAATTTTAAAATTCTCATTTGTTTTCTCAATTTCAAATTCCTTTCAAAAGAAAGTTATTCTGCCCAAGGTTTTCTTCATGGCTAATTTGACATCCTTGTTCCTCAGGCTGTAGATTAGTGGGTTCAACATGGGCACCACAGTGGTATAGAACAGAGTGCAGACTTTGTCCTGGTCAAGGGGTATAATAGAAGGTGGTTTAAGGTATGCAAAAGCTCCTGAGCCAAAGAACAGGGAAAGTGCAATTATGTGAGAACTGCAGGTACTAAAGGCTTTGGATCTGCCCTCAGTAGAACTAATGTGGAAAATGCTGGAAAGAATGAAGCCGTAAGAGAGAAAAATGGTCAAAAAAGATGCTCCAATGACAAAGGCCACAAAAATAAAGACTGCCAGAATGTTCACGTAAGAGCTATTGCAGGAGAGCTCAAGGAGGGGAAGTATGTCACACATATAATGATTGAGAAGGTTTTCTCCACAAAAGGTCAGAAACAGTATATTACCTGTATGCGCTATAGCCCACAAAATTCCCATCCCGTAGGCACCTAGCAAAAGAAATAAACACACCTGAGGAGACATGGTGAGTGTGTACAACAGTGGTTTACAGATGGCCACATAGCGGTCATATGCCATTGCTGACAGGATGAAGCATTCAGAAATGGCAAAGAAACAGAAGAAAAAGAGCTGAGTCATACATCCTGTGTAGGAGATGATGTTCTTCTTTGAGACAAAACTCATCAGCATTTTGGGGATGATGGCAGAGGAGTAACTGAAGTCAATTAAGGACAAGTTGAAGAGGAAAAAGTACATGGGGGTGTGCAGGTGAGAGTTCAGCCCAATCAGTATTATCAAGCCCATGTTCCCCACCATGGTGACCACATAGAAGCCTAGAAACAGAAAGAAGAGAGGGAGCTGGAGTCCTGGCTGGCCCGTTAATCCTGCAAGGATAAACTCTGTCACAGAGGAGGAGTTATCTGCAGCCATCCTCCTCTGGGATAGTCCGGGAGGGAAAAAGAAAAGAGTAGCTCATATATAGAGAGAAAAACAACCCATTTCTGAGAGTGGAACTTAGAGTTGAGATGGCATCTCCTTGTTCCTGCATCTCTGTTTTTATGGTCCCCACGTGGCATCAACCATCCTAGTATCTGTTGGTGGGTGAAGGCTGCCTCCAGAGTAAGGGCTCATCCAACTGAGGAGAAGTCCACAAAGCTCAGCTGGGATGAGCCTGCAACCTTGCAGTGGTGACACTCTTCTGGCACTGCCTGCCCTCTGCAGCCCTGGACCAAGTTTTGTGTGAGTTGGGTCCTTCTCTGTAGTACTGTTGGGAAGCAGAAGCCACTTGCCCTAGACCTTCCACTTTTGGTCAGTGCTGGTCAGAACAGGAAGATGAGGCTGTGTTGCCCTGAGTCTGTAGCAGGAATGGATGTGGAAATATTATGTGAAAATAATACTGCTGCAATAAGGTAAAGTTATTAACTAAACCTAAGAAAATAGGAACATTTGCCGACCACTAAGAATGCTAGTGGTACTGTTCTAAGTGGTCTGGTGCATTTTGATTAAACCCATTGAACAGATGAGGACACTGGACACAAACCCAGACCTTCTAATTGGCAGCAGAAGGGGAACTCAGGCTCTCTGGCTCCGGGGTTTGGGCTTCTCACCCTATCCACTGTGCTACAGCACAGACCACATCAGGCAGGCACTCACCCTCCTTCCAACTGCAGTCACAGTGCTGGACTCTGCTGGCTCCCACCCATTTCTCTCATGGAGATTCAGGTGGCCCTGGTGACAAGAAGAGGATACCTCAGAGCTCAGACTGCTCTGCTTCTGCCTCTCTCCTTTAAAATTCAAAGCCTTTAGTTTGTCTTGGTTCTCCTGTTCAGCTGAAGAACATGGTCTCTGACCTCCTTTGTTCCCAGTCTCCAGTCCAGCTTCCAGGGATGGGAGAGCACCTTTATAAGGTCCATACAGTGTTATTCTTGATTCGGGATCACAGTGACCTAGACACAGGGGCTCTCTCAGGATCCTTGCTCCCTAAGGAAGAAGAAATGTTTGTTTATGCCCTTCAGATGCCTGACGGGGCTTTTAATGGCCTTTCCTTTCATTCAGGTTACATCTTTCTAAGCACAATTAAGAACAAAGCACCATGGGGAAAATAAGTCTTTTATTTTGTCCATTTATTGAGCACTTACTGTATACCAGACACTGTATCTGAGTCAGCACCCTCAACTGAAGAATCCAAAGTAATGCATAAATAATTTTACCGTGTTTATTTCTCAAAAAAACCTCATAGGTTGTCCTATTAATCTCCACTTTAAAAGTGAGGAGCACACATACCTTGTAGATTCAAGAACCTTGCTGATCTCCTTAAGGAAACATGGGTCCTTAATGTATGTTATCTACAGCACCCTTGTGTGTCTGGGTAGAAGTTTTGGCTAGTGTAAACTGAACACTCTGTCAAATTGCCTCCAAAACATTTCATTTATATAAGAAGAAATAAAATTTTGTATATCAACTTGCAGTCTACTCTCCTTACCCAGGTCTTGAATATATTAAGAATGAAAGCCTTTTGTAGCTGGTGGATTAGATAGGTTTTGATACTGTGTTATGGCAGGTCTTCTCAGGGAAGTTAGGAAATCAAAACACAAAAGCAAAACCCATCTTCCTCCAGGTGAGTGCAACTACAACCATTTCACCCAGGCCTGTATGTGTGTCTGAGTGTTACACATACTGCAGTGAGGAGTTGTTCTGCCCTGGTTAAGGCACAGTAGTGATGGTGCCTCATCTTTTTATTTAGTCTGTGTACACTGAGAATTGTCCACTGCCCAGAGTAATCTAATGGATCTCCATGGCTGTTGTCAATTTCACTAAACAAAAGAAGAAAAATAACTCATTAAAATGAAATTAAAGTAAGCTGTATTTGATAACCAAGAGCAAAGAAGACGGTGTGGGTTCTCTGAAAGGTCCAGGGGGATTTTTTGGCTTCAGAGAGTTTCCATGACAAACTCATTTCCTAATTCACCATAAGCAGGGCTTGTATAAAGCCACGTTACCTGATGACTTGTTGCAAACTAGAAGAGTACAAAAAAAGCTACTTTGTCTTTCCATCTGTGCGGTACTGTTGCCTTTCCAAAACTTGAATCTCTGGAAAATGGCTTCCTTCTTTATTTCTAATTTAAACTACATGTTACACATGCCACATCATTGGGTATGTGAAGTATTACATACAATAAAACCTTTGCATATATGTCTCACATATATGCATTAGGTCTCAGCTTTATGGTAGATAATCAGAGTTGCACAAGTATGGTACCAAACCAATCCCTACAGATCACAGTATTCTCAGATTTAATAAAAAGCACGCACCTGGCCAGAGAACTGAGGAGATTGCAGGTGAGAGGCCTTCATGTGAAAACAACTTCAATGAGCTTCTGAAGGACCTTGCTCACTCCCATGTCTTGAATTACCCTCTAATGATTCCTTTCAAATCTCTACTTCTATCCACATGTGACCACCCAGCAGACAACTAAAATTCCACACATTACAAAATTATAGCACTTTCATTTTTCAAAAATTTTCCCTTCCTATATTCCCTCCTCTAATAAAGGACACATTTCCCACTTTCTTGGTAAAAAGTCAAATTGATTCTAACTAAAGATGTCATGCTGCTGGCACAACCACTATGGAAAACAGTATGGAATTTTCTAAGAAAACTAGAAATGAACGTGCCTTTTGACCCAGCAATTCCACTATTAGGAGTATATCATAAGAACCCTGAAACACCTATCCAAAAAAACCTATGCACCCTGATGTTCATAGCAGCACAATTTACAATAGCCAAGAGTTGGAAGCAACCTAGATGCCCATCGGTAAATGACTGCATCATAAAGCTATGGTACATTTACACAATGGAATTCTATGCTGCAGAAAGGAAGAAGGAGCTCCTACCCTTTGCAACAGCATGAATGGAACTGGAAAGCATTTTGCTGAGCGAAATAAGCCAGGCAGTGAAAGACAAATACCATATGATATCACCTTTAACAGGAATCTAAACAACAAAACAAACAAGCAAGCAAAATGTGACCAATGACACTCAAATACGGAACAGGCTGACAGGGTCCAGAGGGGAAAGGGGAGAAAATCATAAGGGAAAAGGGGATGGACTCACATGAACAAGTATAAGGGATACATGGACAATAAGGTGGGGGGCAGAAATGGGTGGGAAGTGGGGACCACTGGGGGGGCAGGGCTGGGAACATAAGACAGCAAACTGTACTTGAACAAAAATTAAATACAAATAAAAATTTAAAAAGAAAAAATAAGAAGTCATGCCTTCTCCCTGGAAAATTAGTTCACAAAAGCTAAATCCCTAATAGGTCAATTTATTAATTGTTGATAGATATGTATTTAATGCCATTTTATTCATCATATTTTAGTCTTTTTCCTTCTTTCTTCTTAAAGAAGACCCTTTAATTATTCTTGTAATAGTGGTTTGGTGGTGATAAAATCTTTTAGTATTTTCTCATCTAGAAAGCTCTTTATTTCTTTGGATTCTTTTTAAAATATGTATATTTTATTGATTATGCTATCACAGTTGTTCTAATTTTTTCTCTCCTTTATTCTTCTATACCCTGTATTCCCCTCTCACCATCATTCCTCCACCTTAGTTCATATTCAAGAATGTACATTTAAGTTCTTTGGCTTCTCCATTTCCCATAGTATTTTTAACCTCTCCCTGTCTATTTTGTTGTGGTGGAGGATGCGCAAAAGTCCCCCTGTCCACCACAGATGAAAATAATACTACCAAGACATGATCTGCTTGTGGAGCACAGGTGGTCAATCTCTTGAAGGAGAAAGACCAAGAGCCCCTTCCTCAATGGCTTTTATTAGATTCCTAACACACAGGAATACAGGCAAAGCTCATCAATCAATGTCAGGTGGCAAGGATCAAACACCAGATAACATTTCAAAGAAATCTGAGGGATTAAACTGAGTCAGTGTGGGTGAGGTAAGGGGGTTGCAAAAAATTTAGGAGACATACTCATTTCCTGCTCAGACCCTTATCATACAAAGAAAAGCACTTTTAGGAATGCAGGCTTCACAGGACTTTAGGAATTCTTTCTTATGGTGGATGACCCCGGAACCCACTCTAGCTGGCAGAGGGCTGCACCACCTTCCCCATCATAGGTTTTTAGGCTTAAGTGGGTGAGAGCCAGGAAGTGCTTCTCCCAGACAGAAATGGGGACACAGACTATGTCAGAATAGCTGGGGGGTGAGGGTCCATCATTCCCTCTTTGCTGCAGCCCTCAAAGTTCTTCATTGAGGGCCTCCTGAGTGATCATGTCTGGCTTAGGTTGCCCCCCCCCCGAGGGGTTGTACCCATCATTGACTTACCAACCAAGCATTGGGGGCCAGAGATGGATGAGGCAGAAGCAGTGCTCCTGCCAGAAAGATAAGCTTTGTCTCCTCAGTGGCTCACAGTCTGAAGGTCACTCACTCAGCCTTATTCATGGGGGGCAGTTACAACTCCTGAAACCAGGCAGGGGGTTCCCAACATCTCCCCCTCCTTTTTTGTTAAACCAACTGAAGCTATTGGGCCTTTGAAACCTACTACTTGCTGTTTTTTAATGTGATCACGAGAAAAACACTTTCATATACATCATAAAGTGCAAATAAGGATTAAAACAAGGAGGTACCCAAGGGCTGCAATTACCCAAACTTGTAAACTCACTCCATCACACCAGTTCTTAGTGTTTATCCATTATAGATTATTGTTCACAGTATGGAACACCTTTTGTTCAGTTAAATATTTGATTTCCCTGAGGTGCTGGTGGAGTTCAAGCTGAAGTTGATGAATTTGTCCTTTCAGGTTGGTAGAAAACATTTCCCGAAGTTGATGACAAATATCTGACCAGGAATGCTGACTGGAATTCTACCTTAATGGAGTAACACAGAGTTTAGAAAAACCAGGACTACAAGTAAGCTGTTGCCTTAAGATGAGAGCATCCTGTAGCTCTCCAAGCCAGACAATGGCCGATTCTGTGGCAGAGTGGAGTAAGAATTTCCTGATCAATTTGGCTTTGTTGAATCATTTACCGAGTAGTATTAGTGAGAAGAACATCAACCACATGCACGGTTTGAATGGATTCAGTAAGGGTTACAGATGCAGTAGTCATGGCCCCTATTATTAACATAGCAGAAACTATGGAGGCAATAGGCATGCCTATGAATTGGGGGGTTCTGACATAGGTGAGGGACTTACTGAGTGCGCTTAATCCTCCTGGATCAGCCCACTCTGGGGCAAGGTTTACAGGAACCCAGGCCTGGGCCTGTTGGCAAATGACAAATATGGTGGTGAGATTCAACTGAGTGACATTTGCAGGTGTTAAACAGCTGGTATATATAGTGCCAGGAGTAGTGGGAACAGTATATAGAGTAGAGGTCTCATTATACACAAGTCGAGGTACACCAGGGATGGCTACAAATAGATAAGGATGAGAAGTACATACAGTAACCCAGGTACATGTAATATTCCAAGTGTTAAAGTAACCAAAGGCATTGTCCTTCTTTCAGATGAGTTGAAATTGTCCTGTCTGACGGTCAACAAAAGCGAGCCCCAGCTTCCAAGTAGAAGTATGCCTTGAGCTAGTATGAGTAGGACCATTTATTCTGAGAATAGGGGCTCCTGCCTGTCCTCTATGCCAACTAAGTTTATTATACACTGTGAGGGGCATAGAGTTTATAATTGCCGAGCCTACTATGGCATAAGTCTTCTACTTTGCACCCCAGTTGTCTACTACTAGAGGGCTGCTAGTGATATTGATTAATGATGGTGTTTGTTCACAGCATACTTTCCAAGTGACTGGCTTGGTTGATCCACCATCTATTTGACATAAAGGAGGATTCAGTGCTTTGGTACTATCTCCTTGCCTTTCTCCTATAAATCCTATTGGTCCAATTAAGGAAAGATTTACTGCAGGCAGAGACTGCTGAATGGTATAATTAGTTATTGCATGAGCATACCACTTAGACATAATAGGCAAGTAGAGGGTATTGGTTAACAAAGGAAAGCAAGCAGGCAAATGGTTAGAGCCATATACAGTGCCTTCCAGAGTGAACAGACAATGATGCTTTTCATCTAGGGGTCCATCCAGAGGGAGCCAGGTGCCTCTGGTCCACTGAGTATCATTACTAGGTAAAAGGAGGCTCAGGGTTCCACCAAGTATGGAGGTTAAACATAGGTGGGTCTATAACCTACCTCCAAGATATATGTTCAGTTTCAGAGGCTAAACCTAGCTCTCCATGGCAGGTGAGCAGGCCCAAGATTAGGGCTACCTTGGTGAAATTTGAAAAAGCAACTGAAAAATAAGCTAGGAACCTGTTCTTTGGAGCATCCCTGACTCACACTTGTTGGATAATCTGCTGAGCTCTTGTCTTAAGGGTTTTTAGGTCACCCCAAATTCCTCCCTGAGGTTGATCTGGGGAGTTGCTCCTATGAGTCTCTGTTTTCTAGTGTTGGGATGCTTCTGCCATGGTTCTTGGGGACATCTGCTTCATCTGCTCCTTCAGTCAGTCTGCTTTCTCTTGGAGCTGTCTAATCCTGATGAGCTGCCACATCTGTTGCTGTGGTGGGTCTGGTATGGTACACTTTTACTGTTTTTGCTGGGAGCCACAGTGGTGGACCTGAGGGAATTGAACCACAAGCATATCCTCTTCCCCATGTTACTAGCTCAACCGGGTCTTCACAATTTCCTTCCCCTATGGGTCTTTTTATAAGATCAGAGGTTATGGACCTGTAGGCCTTTTTTGTATAAAGTGTTTGTCTATGGGTGATTTCAGATTATTATCACAATTCAAAAAATTGTGACATAAAGAAATATAAAGTTATATATTGCTAGCATAGTTAACTTTCTGGGGGATGTTTCTTGATTCCCCCTTTTTTGTGAGAAACCTAACACACTACCCATTTACACACTACATTTTGCCATCATCTACTCAACAAAGTTTTTCACCTCCTATTCTCTTGCAAAATGTGATGTATTAAAATTATGTTGTGCAAGTACAATGAAATTACTGTTGATCCATTTTTAATTTAGATGTACTAGGTCAACTAACATGTGAAATGACATCCTCCAAGAAAGAGATGAAGCAAGAAACCATGGCATAAAGGAAAACAAACTGAATTGAGATTCGAGCTGGAATTTCAGTCCTGGCTCTGCCACAAGGTACTTTTTATATTTTTGGACTAGATGAAATGATTCTGATACCCCATTCAATATTGCATATGGTGTGATTCCCAAGACTATTATAATAAAATATAAAAGGAAGAGTTGGGGTTTGGTGATAGAGAATAAATGCATTTGGAAAAGAGTTAAAATTTCCCTTAAATATAGAATATGAAAGCACGATGGTTCAATTTCTCATTGATGATGATGATAAAATAATAACAACACTCTAATTTAAAAATTCTCATTCCTTTTCTCAATTTACAATTCCTGTCAAGAGAAAGTTATTCTTCCCAAGGTTTTGTTCATGGCTAATTTGACATCCTTGTTCCTCAGGCTTTAGATTAGTGGATTCAACATGGGCACCACAATGGTATAGAACAGAGTGCAGATTTTGCCCTTGTCAACGGGTAAAATAGAAGGTGATTTAAGGTACACAAAAGCTCCTGAGCCAAAGTAAAGGAAACTGCAATTATGTGAGAACTGCAGGTACTAAAAGCTTTGGGTCTGCCTTCAGTAGAACTAATGTTAAAAATGCTAGAAAGAATGAAGCCATAAGAGAAAAAAATGGTCACAATTGGCACCCCAATGTCAATGGCCACAACAGTAAAGAACACCAGAGTATTCATGTAAGACCTATTGCAGGAGAGCTCAAGGAGGGGAGGAAGTCACACATATAATGATTGAGAAGGTTTTCTGCACAAAAGTACAGAAACACTATATTACCTGTGTGCACTATAGCCCCCAAAATTCCCATCCCGTAGGCACCTAGCAAAAGAAATAAACACACCTGAGGAGACATGGTGACCGTGTACAACAGTGGTTTACAGATGGCCACATAGGAATCAAATGCCATTGCTGACAGGATGAAGCATTCAGAAAAAACAAAGAAACAGAAGAAAAACAGCTGATTCATACACCCTGTGTAGGAGATGATGTTCTTTGAGACAAAACTCATCAGCATTTTGGGGGTGATGGCAGAGGAGTAACTGATGTCAATGAATGACAAGTGGAAGAGGAAAAGTACATGGGGGTGTGCAGGTGAGAGTTCAGCCCAATCAGTATTATCAAGCCCAAGTTCCCCACCATGGTGACCACATGGAATCCTAGAAACAAGGGGAAAAGAGGGACCTGGAGTCCTGGCTGGTCCGTTAAGCCTGCATGGATAAACTCTGTCAACAGAGGAAGTGTTATCTGCAACCATCCTCCTCTGGGACAGTCTGGAAGGGAAAAGGAAAAGACTTCCTCACACACATAGAGAAAAACAACTCACTCCCGAGAGTGTTGTTTGAACAGGAAGGTGTGGAACTTAGAGTTGAGATGGCATCTCCTTGTTCCTGCATCTTTGTATTTATGGTCCCCATGTGGCTTCAACCATCCTAATATCTGTTGATGGGTGAAAGTTGCCTCCAGCATAAGGGCTCATCCAACTGAGGAGAAGTCCACAAAGCTCAGCTGGGATGACCCTGCAACGTTGCAGTGAAACCACTGCATATGGGCCTGCGTGTGTGTGTGTGTGTGTGTGTCTTAGTGTGTACACATACAGCAGTGAGAAGTTGCCCTCCCCACACTAAAGCTCAGTTGAGATGGTGCCTCATCTGCCTGTTTGCATGGAGAACTGTCCACTGCCCTGGTGACACTAATGAATCCCAGTTCCTGTTCTCGATCCTGCTGCACATGTTGAAGAAATAGAGAAAAACATTTCATTACCAAGAAACTAAAGTAAGCACCACAAGTATGTTTTCCTTAGGACCCCAGGTCAAAGAAGACCTCGGGGACTCAGTACAATGTTCAGTTTATTTCAGAATCCCAGAGGGTTCTTGTAAGCATGGTGCAATACCAGGAAAACTTCTGAGATCCTTGACTCTTCAGAGGTGGTATCCATGGGACCTTCAATTCCAATGCCTCAATGGTTCATTTCAAGCAAACCAAGGCTTCTCTAAAGCTGTTTTGATGGTTGACATGGTCCTATACAAGCAGAGAGAAACAGAAATCAGTCTTCTTGATTAAGTTATTTTGTTTCAGGTGTTTTACCTCCTTGGTTAAATTTATCCCTAGGTACTTTATTTTCTTCTTGCTTTAGTAAATGGGATTCCAACCCCAGTTTCTCTTTCTGATATTTCATTGTTGGTGTACAAGAAAGCCATCTATTTCTGAATATTCACCTTGAATCCTACTACTTTTTCAAATTCACTGAAAGGGTCAGGTAGTTTTAGGGTGGAGAGTGTAGGGTTTTCTATGTACACTATTATGTTATCAACAGTAATAACAGTTTTACATCCTCCTTTCAAATGTGGATGCCTTTTAGTTCATTTTCTTGTCTGATCACTGTGGCTAGAACTTCCAGTACTATGTTGAGTAGGAGTGGTATAAGTGGACACCCTTGTCTTGTTGCTGATCTTAAAGGAAAAGCTTTTAGTTTTTTCCCATTGGGTATAATGTTGGCTGTAGGTTTCTTGTATGTGGCTTTTATTATGTTGAGGTATCCATCCTCTAGTCCCACTTTGCTCAGTGTTTTTGTGATAAATGGATGCTGGATTTTATCAAAAGCCTTTTCAGTGTCTATTGATCTGATCATGTGATTTTTGTCCTTCATTTTATTTATATGGAGTATTATGTTTATTGATTTGTGAATGTTTTACCATCCTTGCATCCCTGGGATGAATCCCACATGACCCTGGTGAATGATCTTTTGAACATATTTCTGAATTCAGACATGCAGTGTATTGTTGAGGATTTAAGCATCTATGTTCATCAGTGATATTGCCTGTAGTTTCATTTCTTTGTTGAGTCTTTTCCTGGTTTTGGAATTAGAACGATACTGGCCCCGTAAAAAGGGTTTTGGAGTTTTGCCTCGTCTTGAATTTTTTGGAATAGTTTTAGAAGTGAGAGTTATTTCTTCTTTGAATATTTAGTAAAATTCAATTGTGAAGCCCAGTGGTCCAGGGCTTTGTGTGCCTGGAGTTATTTGATTACTGCTTCAATGTCACTAGGTGTTATCAGTCCGTTCAGGCTTTCTGCTTCTTCTTGATCCAGTTTTGGAAGATTGTATGTTTCAAGAAATTTCTCCATTTCACCCAGGTTGTCCCATTTCTTGGCATGTAGTTGTTCATAGTAATTTCTTACAATCTTTTGTATTTCTGTGGTATTGGCTGTAACTTCTCCTCTTTCATTTCGGATTTTATTTATTTGGGTCCTCTCTCTTTTTCTTGGTGAGTCTGGTTAAAAGCTTGTCAATTTTACATGGCTTTTCAAAGAACCAGATACTGGGTCTCCTGATGCTTTGAATTGTTCTTTCAGTCTGTGTGTCCTTTAATTCTGCCCTGATCTTGATTATTTCCTTCCTACTCTTTGCTCTGGCCTCTGTCTATCATTGTTCCTCTAGTTCTTGTAGATGTAGGCTTAGGTGGTTTACTTGAGATTTTTCTATCTTCTTTACACAGGACATTAACAAATTTTTCAATATGAAGCAAACCTTACGTTCCTAGGGTCAAACTCTACTTCAAAATCATTTAAAACTACTTTTGTGTTCTGTTGGATTTTTTTGGCCAGTTTTTCCAATCAAATTTTTGCATGTAAATTCATGAAGGATATTGTTATACATATTTTTTCCAGTAACATTGTTGTCTGGTTTAGGTTATCAGCAGCAGTACAATTTCCCCTGGTGAGCCAAGATTTCAGTCACTAATAGTCACATCACCAGACTTATTTCTAGACCCAGGCAACCCATTAGTGCTTCTGAGCACTGACCATCAAGATGCTATGAGCCTGAGAGATTGGAACACAAGGGTGACCTTTGCACAGCTGTTTTTTCAGTGGCTCCTTCTCCATTTCTAGACTCACTGGGCCTGAAGTCAAAGCAAGACGTGACACTTACAGTGTACTCTGTACTTCACAAAGCCCCTTCACACACACCATGTGCTAATTAATTCTCACCAAGGGGTAAGTTTCTATCACCTTTTTCATTTTAAAGATAATAAAATTGAAGTATGTATGAGTCACCCATAGTCACATAGTAAGAAATGCACTTTTAACAAAGTTTAACAGGTCACATAGGAAGAAATGCATGGAACCTAATCAAAAAAAGAAAAAAGGAAGCATCTTTGGTGGACCTGTCCAGCAGAGCCTGCCTTTGGTGCCTGACAGCGAGAATGAGTGCACAGGCATCCACATTCCTGTGGAGAAAAAGGGAAGGGCACAACTTCTCTCTCAAGGGGAGATTGCATATGAATCCCTCAGCCACCCTCTCAAGAGGGAAGCCCTTCGACCCTTGCCTAGACAGGCTTTCATTGTTTTCCTGGGGTCTTACATCAGAGAAAGATTTATTATCCATTACACAGAAGATTATTGTCTACATTTTAGGTACAATCAAGAAAATGAAAATTGCCCTGGCTGGTGTGGCTCAGTGGATTGAGCGCGGGCCTGCGAACCAGACGATCATGGTTCGATTCCTGGTCAGGGCACATGCCTGGGTTGCAGGCCAGTTCCCAGCGGGAAACACGTGAGAGGCAACCACACATTTATGTTTCTCTCCCTCTCTCCTTCCCTTCCCCTCTAAAGATAAATAAATAACATTTTTAAAAAAAGAAAGAAAATGAAAATAACGTGCAGAGGGAAATGGCCAGGAGCTGATTAGCTCTGTCCTTGGGAAAATTCACACAGGCTTTGGAATTACCTTGAAGATAGACAATACACATTTGTTGTTTCAGACCAGGTTGATGGAGTTTCAGCAAGAGCAAGCCGTTACAATCTGTATGCATTTTCTAGGCCTGTTTCCCATGGGAAAACTCGGTTTGAGTTTTATATGAAACTCAGATGGCTTTTCCTTGGCGGGAGCAGAATTCAGTAGCTGTGACAAACTCACTGGAATGGCCCTCAAGGCCGAGACCAGGGCTGCTCAGTCACACATAAACGCTGCCCCTGCCCTAGTGCACCGACTTCCTGCTCATTTCTGCTTCGGGCACCCCAGCGCCGCACTCCTGCCTAGCCCTGAGGCACCTTCCCCATGTGCAGGTGGGCTCTGCCTGGAGGGTTTGCAGCCTGCCCCGCTCCAGGCTCCATGGAGAAGGGAAAGAACAGCCAGGAACGGCATGGCAGTCTGGCTGGGCGTCTCCCCCGAGGCCACCACCTTGCTTGTTCCCTGGGCGGTGAGTGTGGAGGCACTTCCCTGAAACACTGTGCTGGGTCAGAATTAGGTCACCGTCTGCTTCCTGGTGCAGTGTCCTGAGGGGAAGTACAGAGGAGACCACTGAAAAACCTGCTGTCTCAGGCTGTGGAGTTTGCTCTGGCCTGGGGAAGGTGGGGCAGGAGTCACTTGGGGCTTCTGGCCTGGGAACAGAATGTCCGAGACTCACAGCAGCTGATTGGCCTAGGGAGCCCAGCCCCTGCCTAGTGATTTGCTGTCTTGGAGGCGGGGTTCTCTGGCTGAGCACCCCTTTTGTTCCCAGTGTGGACTGTGGCTGCCTGAGGACAAACTAATGAGCTGTGGGTCCCACTATGTCAGGGTGGGAGCTGGGTGGCTTCACAGCGGGATTCTCTCTGGTTTGAGAAGGGTGGCCTGCCTGGCTTCCTTCTCGCCTTGCTGAGGAGCCTGTGCCCTTGCACTGGCTGCGGTCAGGGCCCTTCATCCTGTAGGAGGGCCACTTGTGGGCTCTGGGATGTGAGCAGCGGCCCCTCCCCACCCTAACAAGGTGACCACCATTGATGCCTGTGGCATGTGTCAGGGACTCAGGCCCAGATCTGCTGCCACAGGAGCTGCTTGAGGGGTGGGACCAGGCTTGCAGGCTCTGGTCTGCACTGTTCAGATGCCTGCCTGGCTGACTGGGTGTTTCTAGCCAGGGGTGGCTTTAAACATGCCCTTGGATCCTGCTCTCAGCAGTGACGTGGAGACCATGGACCCAAATGAAAGTGTCAGGTGGGAATGGCAGGGCCTGCCTCGGGCATCACTGTAAAAGGCACAGAAAGTACAGAGGCATCAGAAGGCAGGGGAGGCCCAGTTGGCCTCCTGAAGGTGTGATGAGGGGACCCAGGAGGGCTTCTCAGGGTGGGAAGCAGGAAGTGGGGGACAGTGGCCATCTAGGGAGGATGTGGGACAGTGTTCCTCAGAACACATGAGAAAGCAGAGACCAGCGTCCTGACTCCAGGAGAGGGGCCCCACAGGGCATCCCCAGCAGGCTGAAAGCCATGGGAGTGGGGAAAGGGACTGGGGTATCTCCCTGATGGTAATGACACCCAGGGACAGTATGGACAGCAGATGTGTCTGTCCTGTTTGCGTAGTCCCAGGGCTGGCTGGGGCCCATCTGGCATCTGGTCCCCGGAGTGGTGGCAGCTGCCCTGGGATGAGTGTGCACAGAGTCTCCCAGGTGCTGCCTGGAACCAGGCCGGGGGAGGCCTGGGCAGCAGGCTTGCTGGCAGGAGCGCCCCCGCAGTCTTGGCTGAGCTCCTGCCCCTCTTGCTGCCTGGCCTGTGTCTCACCAGGGAGTCTGGAGTGAGAGGGGCTGGCCTGGTCTCCCCTCACTGTCTGCTCCTCTCTGAAAGATGTCCTGCTGACAAATCTCGCAGTGCAGCTGCTGAGAACTGAGCTCGGACTTGGCTGAGGGGCTGCTTGGGTCTTCCTGTCACCTTTGCAGACCCCTAGGTCACTATGTTCTTTCTCTCCTGCCACCTGCCCCCAGGTGTACTTCGTTCCCTCTTCCAAGTCCTGGGCCATGCACAGGTGTGTGCGTGTGTACACACACATGTGCACAGTAGGGGTTCTCCTCTTTCCCCCCATGGTGCTGTGGCCTCCACTCCCCATGCACCTGACCCAGGGCTATGCGGCACCCCCCGGCCCCTCTGCTCAGCCCATTTCTGAATCGCTCCTCCTCTGTTCTGTGCCCAGGAAGTTCAGGGATGGAAAGAGATCTGGTCTCCAGCAGCTTTCCTGCCACTGAGCATGCTGGGTGAGAGAAAGGGCGAGTCCTTGGAGCCTGCTATATCAGTCAGCTGAATCTCGATCTGGTGACTCAGGCCCTGGGAACCTTTCTGTTGGGTAATGGCCCAGTCCAATGGGAGGAAGGCATGGGGCTGGAAGGCAGGTAACTGTGTGGCTGGCTCTCAGAGAGCGGGGCTGTGTGCCACAGAGCAGGCTGAGCCCGCCAGCTGCCGCCCTCGCTGGTCAGGCCCCTGCCTTAGTGCCCACCATGGGCTGTCGTGTTGTGTCTCCACTGTAGTGGATGGCTTTTGCCTGGTTGTACCTGGGCCACAGCTTGGAGGGCGGGGGGCTGATGTAATCGGTGTCCTTGCCCAGGGGCCTCAGGTGGTGGGTGGGGACGGGAGCTCCTTGTTCCTGCAGGAAGGTCAAGTGTGGGACCAACACTGTTACATCCCTCACCCTCTTCTGTCACATCAGGCACTTGCTTCTGCTTGGCATGAAGTGGCCGGAGGAGTGGCTGCCAGACATTCTTGTCCCCAGCCTATGGCTATGGGCTGTACCTCTTTGTGGGGAGCACCTGGCCCCTCTGGATCTTGACCTAGGCATTTTGTCCCATGCCATCCCGGACTCAGGCCCTGGGGTTGTACAGAGGGACGGCTTCCCAGAGGGTAGATGGGCACCTGGGGCTTGTTCTGGGGGCAACCAGGTGAAAGTGGCCATAGCTGCTTGACTCACTTGAGGCCTCCACAGGTGCAGGTACCTCTCAGCAGCTTCTCTGGCTTTATCTGGCCGTGGAGGCTCCTGGGGGAACTCAGCACCCTTCCCTGGTGGGGTGTGAACTGGCTGCAGGTGCCCCGCCCCGCCCTGCCCCGAGGGTCTCACCCAGGGTTGGGAGGCTGTGGGACCAATGCAGGGCTGCGGCTGAGCCCTCTCTGGGTGACTGACTGATGAGGCTTTCAGTTCAAATTCCAGTGACAAATGAAGCTGTGGAGGTGCCATCCCTGGGCCGGTGGCAGCGAGGGGAGCGTTCCCTTCATCTGAAGACAGCCATGACGCTCAGTCCCAGACTCCTTGGCTGCTGGGAGGAGGAGGTGGGGGCAGGCCAGGCAGGTTGAGGCTGAGGATGGTGGAGAGGCCAGTGTGGCCGAGTGCTGGTCGGGTGGGGCGGCCAGGACCCAGGGCTGCC
Source organism: Sturnira hondurensis (assembly GCF_014824575.4). Lineage (NCBI taxonomy): Eukaryota > Metazoa > Chordata > Mammalia > Chiroptera > Phyllostomidae > Sturnira > Sturnira hondurensis. Next base: position 4,859 of record NW_028080995.1, on the reverse strand, counting down.
TCACTGTCCTGTCCTCATGAGGCCCTGGGGTGTTATTCAGGTCTGATGGGAGGGTTTTCAATTTAAAAGAAAAACTCTGTTTGCTGCTTGAAACCCAAGGGACAAGAATGAAGCAGGGTGCCAGGTGGCTGGAGGTGGGGGCAGGAGGCCAGCCTCGGGCTCCCGGTGGTTGGAGATACCTGGATGTGGGGGTGGAGGGTGAAGCAAGGGGCCTCATTTGCCAATTTGGGGAGTTTTGTGTGCTGGTGGCTACCCGTCTCCATTTCTCACCAGCCCTGCCTGGCTCCTTGGCTCCACAGCTGTCTCCTCTCAGAGCGCTGAGACGGGAGGGAAGGAGGGCAGGACAGGGGCGGGAGGCACATCTCCTTCACAGATGTGCCTGGGCTGTTGAGAGAACAACCCCACCCCCCAGCTCCACCCATGGGGACAGTGGAGAGGTCTCACCCTTTAGACCTCTCTGGGGTGCAGGGCTTGGAGGCCAGGTTGCTGCGGAGGCTGCTGCCCCTCCCAGCTCAGAGGAGGTGACCCTGGAGGCACAGGGTCACCTGGGGTGGTGAGTCACTCTTATCTGCCCTGGCTCACCCAGCCCTCCTCACACAGCCTCCAATGGTCAAGTTCAGGGCTTGGCCTCTAGTGTTCTCTCACCCTGATGGTTTCATACTGTCAGTGGTGCCCAAGGCACCATGACCCTGACCCTTGCCCTCTCTCTTCCTGCAGGTCCTGCACCTCAGCAGCAGAGCAGAAGGACAGAGGTAACGGTGGCCAACAGATGCTCTCACTTCTACCCCCATCCCCCTCCCCATGGTCTGGGTCCTGGAGGGGACACAGCCAGCCCAGGGGACAAGGGGTTGTGCCAAGTTCTGATCCATGCCCCAGGGCACATCCTCATGGTCCTCAGTTAGTCTGGCTCTGCCTGCTGGCCCAGGTCTGCCATGGGGCTAGGACTCTTCCAGGGAGCAGTGAGGGTCCAGGGCTGGGTGGCACTGGGCGCTGGCAAACAGCTGGCAGCACAGTGTGGGGGAGCTGCGGGGCATCTTGGGTGCTGGACCTGAGGTTGGAGCTGGGTGCAGAGCCGGGTTAGTGCTCAGGCCATTTGCAGGTGAGAGTAAGAGAGAGAAGCAGTACCAGGCCCACCCGGCCTTTGGAGACCACAAGGACAGCGTCATCAGTGCCCGCACCTACTTCTACGCTAATGAAGCCAAGTGTGACAGCCACATGGAGACGATCCTGTGCTGCATTGAGGCTTCAGGTGGGGCCTCACTCTTTGCTGGCTGTCCCCTGGCCAGGCCCAGCCTGGACCGACGGGAAGCAGGTGGACATGTGGTGGGTGAATGGGAGGCCTGGACCAGAGCACTCACTCAGGGCTCCCTCTCTGTCTGGGCATCCCTGGTGGTTGTGTGAATGACCTGGGGTGAGCAGGTGGGAGGGTGACCGGGGAGCCATAGGCGAGACTTCAGTCACACTGGGGTCACTTCTGTATCCAGCGCCTCTACAAAGAGCCCACTTGCCTCCAGGAGGGGACTTCCCGCCCCTTTCCTGGGTACCAGGTGTCCGGTGTGGACCTTCAGGAAGGCTTTCAGTGGGTTGACAGCCCTCAGTTCTGGCAGGGGCATGTCTCTGGTTGCACACGGATGTGCCGAGGGCTGCACCATTCGGGGAGCTGGTGCTGGGTCCTGTTTGGTGGAGAATTCCTCTGCACACAGCCTCAGGGCTGGGGCATCTGCCCAGGGAGGCAGGTAGTTGGGGGGTCCCTGAGGCCTTCGTGTCCTGTAGTCTTTTGAAAGCCACCAGGTCACACTGTGCTCCACACTCCCCCACTGTGCATCCTCAGCAGCCCCCCTGTGATGGCAAAGTGGGGTTCGCACTTTCGAAACACTTTAAGAAACAGGAGTGCGTGATGGTCAGGAGCAGCCTTCTGAGCGGCGCTGGGAGGCCCTGGCCATTCGGGCCTGCACCTGGCTGTCTAGTGCTGGGGGTGTCTCGGCGGAGGCACGTTCCGGAAGCCAGAGGATGGCCACAGATGCAGTGGTTGAGCGATCCCCATGCTCCAGCCTGCTCTCTGCTCTGAGGGCGTGTGTTCTGTGAGCCCACTCAGGCAGCCGGGTGCTGATTGCATGGGAGAGGGGGTGGTTGTCGGGGGTGGGTAGGAATGCACAGGCCTCCCCACCGCCTTCCTGACCCATGTGGCAAACACCAATGAGCCAGGGTTCCCACCTCCCAGGTTGGTATGGAGGAGCAGCTGTGGTTATGAGTGAGCACAGGTGCCTGGTCCTTGATACCCAACCCTTGACCCACCACCTGAACCCTAAGGGCCCTTCCTGTGGCTTCCCACAGGTAGAGCTAGTGATGATGGATTCATAGCCATTAAGCTCACTGTGCTGGGGAGACCACAGGTTCTGGTAAGTGCTGGAAACATCTATGTGCAGAGAGAGTTTGTAGGAACTGGGGGCAGCTGTGAGTATTAAGTGAAAGCTCATGTCCCTGTACCTTTGGGGCTGGGAGCTAGGTACACAGATGGGCCAGGGAGGGGGCCAGGAAAAGGGCCAGGGGGTATGCAGGGGGCCTGGGGGCAGGGGGCCTAGGGGCAGGGAGCTGGGCATGTGCCTGAGATGGCAGCCCAGGCCTGCACTTGCAGCTGCAGTTCTCAGATGTTCTGACCAAGTGGAGATGGTTCTTCCACCAAATGGCCGCTGAGCAAGGGAAGGCTGGGCTGGCCGCCATGGACTCGAGGCTGGAGGTGGCGGCATTGCAGGTGGGCAGCCTTTCCCTAGTGGTGTGAGTGGGTGGACCTGGTGGGGCTGGGAGGCACCCTGCCAAGGAGGGACTGGCTGGGCTGTGTCTGAAATGGGCTCCTAGGGCCACTTCAGGGTCTGGGGCTCACCCTGAAGCTGCTAGGGTTTGGCTGGGAAGGAGTCTGACTGGAGGCTGAGAACATGCTGGACAGGAGGGTGGCGGGGGTGGGCTCTTCAGGGAGCAGAGTGATGAGGGGCTGCAGAGACAGGCATGAGGCATCGGGACCTGTAGGGATGGACTCCTCTGTGGATCAGCAGCCTAGCCAGAACCGCATCCTGTTCTCACTAACATGTAATCAGGCCTGAGCCAATCACAAAGCAACAGGCAGGAGAAGTAAGTCTTAGTAAGGGGGGCTCAGGTGCCAGGGGACTGACACCCTCTCACTTCTCAAGGAAAGCATGGCAAAGATGGGCATTGCATCCAAGAAGGAGATTGAGAGCTGGTTCACCACAGAGACCCTAGGCGTGTCGGGGTAAGAGCGGCCCCTGGCTGAGAAGGTGGGGACGTCCGCCCCTTTTTAGCTGTGGTTCCAGCTGGGTCCCTGCAGCCTCTCCCAGTCCTGGTCACCCTCCTCAGGTCTGTGGGCTGTGAGGTGACGGCGCCAAGGAAAACACACCCCTGAAATGCACAGAGTAGGAGCTGACAGGGAACCCGGAGGCCACGGATGAGGGCCCACAGGCTTGGGCGCAGGGCCACGTGACTGTGCCATTCAGCAGGAGTGCCAGCTGTCCCTGGGCCCCTCCTGGCAGGTAGGTGTAGGGTCAGGGCAGCTAATGCCTGGAGAGCCCCTGGCTTCCTCCTTAGGGTACTGGGGGCTGGGACTGAGGTCCCTGGGGCCCCTGGGCTGGCAACAGGCTGCTTTGTGCCTGCACACTGTGTGCTTCTGCCTGCTGTCCATTGTCCAGCTTCCCCCAAGCCCCATGTGGCCAGTGGTGGTCTTGGCGCAGGCCCTGCGTTTTCCTAGCTGCCACTGCCCCTCTGTATAACACGTGTGTGTTCTGGTTTTCATTTGTTAAACAGAGGATGACGTTTACATTTTATCTGTCTTTTGAAACTGAACACTGGGGCAGGTTCTGTGGGGATTGAGTTTGGGGGTGCTCTGGCTGGTTTGGGGTCCAGGCTCCCCAACAGATACTGGCGACATAGGTAAGCCTGCCTGGCTGGCTGGAGCAGCCGCCGCCGCTCTCCTGACCCACGGTCTCCTGCAGCACCCTGGACCTGCTGGACTGGAGCAGCCTCATCGACAGCAGGACTGAGCTCTCCAAGCACCTGGTGGTCCCTAACATGCAGGTGCACCATGCCCCTCACCACTGAGCCCCGTCTCAGGGGACGCCAGGCCAGGAGGGGCAGCATTCCCTGTTGCCTTAGCCTGCTGTCCTCCTGGGCCCCATGAGACCCCGTGGTCTAGGGGGAAGAAGACAGGCCCACAAGTGCCCCACGGAGGGACAGAGACCCACAAGGACAGGAGTGTCTGGGGAACCTTGTGCATGTCATCTGCCTTTGCTTGCTGGGCCACCCCAAACCTCACTGGCCTGACAGGGCAACACATTTTATTCCTTTGAGGTCTGGGTGCCTCTCAGGTTTCCCTGCTGTTGTATTCAGAGGGTAGCAGGAGCAGGGTCACTGTAGAGTGTCCCCACCCACGTGGCCAGCTGTTGGCCAGTGCTTCCTCACCACATGGCCTCTGGGTTCCCAGAGTGAGTGTCCCCAGGAGCCAGGCAGAAGATCTGTCACCCCTTCTAGCCTAGCCCCAGAAGTCCCACAGCATCACCTCTGCCCGATCCTGCTGGTTACACACAGTCACCAGGCCAGCCTGTGTTCTCGAGGAGGGATGAGCCCCCACCTGCCCATGGGGGGTGGTGTCTAGGAATATGAAGCTGTGTGGAAACCATCTCCTAAGCTGGGATGTGAACAAGCAGCAGAAGCAACCATGGCCTTCCATGAACCTCCAGCCTAGGCCACTGAGGGCCCAGCCCCCACCCTGAGACACTGAGGAGCCCTGCCCCCGGAGCACCTTGGACAGGGTTGGCGGGCAGGTGGGGCGAGCAGAGGGCCCAGGGCTGCGC
>NW_028080994.1:0-6181 GCF_014824575.4 Sturnira hondurensis | reverse complement strand
TTGAAATTGCAAGGTCAAAAATATTTTTGCATGTAAATTATCCCTATTTCTAATTTGTTGTATAAATACACATTATATCCAATAGTTTCATGGTCCAAAGCTTAGTTCTGCCAGAAATTCTAATGCCATCAGCTCTGATCATTATGTAAAAGCATCACTGTGACAGTGATAGGTATCTTCCTCATACTGATCAATTGAACACATCTTTGAGAGCACAATCTTGATGAATTTCTGTTCTGTGAGAATGAGAAGTGCCCATTCATGTCTCTTGACCATTTCTCCTGTGTGTTACCTGTTGTAATAGAAGTAGTTATATTTTTGATAGGACTCTGTTTTGAATTTGTGAGATGCAAATTTGTTTCTTGATTATTAATTACACTTTTTTGTCATATTGGAGTTTCTCCATGACCAGGATTTAATAACATTATCATAGTCCAATATTTGGTTTTGGATGCTGGTGATTATTTTAGATATGTTTCAAAATTTTGTGAAAGTTCATGAAGATAATCTACTGCATTACTCTATTTTTTAAAAGATTTTATTTATTTATCTTTAGAGGGGAAGGGAAGGAGAGAGGGAGAGAAATATCAATGTATGGTTGCCTCTTGTGCGTCCCCTGCCGGGAACTGGCCTGCAACCCAGGCATGTGCCCTGACGGGGAATCGAACCCTGATCGTGTCGTTCTCAGGCCCGCGCTCAATCCACTGAGCTATACCAGCCAGGGCTGCATTACTCTTTATTATCTTTTTTCTTTATTGATAGATTTTTTTGTTTTAAGTTTGTAATACTTTCAGAATGTATATTTTTGAGATGCTGTGTTTGTGATGCTGTGTGGTAGAGGTCAAGTTCATACTTTTCTGCATCATTATCTAGTTGATGTGGCATAATTTACAGCAGATGATCTTCTCTACACAAACAACTTTATATACATGGGTGAATATAGTTTACCATAAAATTGAAAAAGATGATCATTTATTGTGTCACAAAAAATTCTTTCTCTCTTCTTTTGTTGTTCTTTCTGTTTACATGCAATAATTTCACCTGAGTTGGTTTTACCGGTAAAGTTCTGTAAAGGTCTCTGAGGCTCCATTAGTTTTTCTATCTCTTTCTCTCTACCTCCAGGAATTAGTTATTTCTGTCACTCCATCTTTATTTCATCAATTCTTTCTTCTATGTCTCAATATTTGTGTAAATATATTGAATTTTGTAATGATAGATAATGATTTTTCAACTGCTAATTTTAGTTGATTCACTCATACAGTTTTCATTTCTCTAATTGTTCTGTCGCTGCCATCATCGTATTTCCATAGAGTTATTTGAACATAGTTTTTAAAAAACATTTTAGGTAAATATCTATTTATAATTACTAGAATTAAGTATTTGTATGAAAAATTTAACATCTTATCCCAAGGAAAGTTATTTTGTATGGCTGATTTATCCCCCCGAGTATAGAAGATATTTTTCAGTTGCTTTGCATAGTTTTAAATATTTGGTAAGCCTACATTTTCAATAATATGTTATAACAAACATGGATCCTTCTACATGCTTATTAGATTTTATTTTTGTAACTTCAGTAAACTATTAACTATCGAATCATCTCTTTTGAAGTGTGCTTACTCCATTTTTTAAACTCTTGTTATTAATTTATTTTTAAGCTCAATTATTGGGATTCCTCTTGGGTCTGCCTAGCTTACTTGACGGGTAATGATTTTAAAAAATTTATTCAAATACCTCAGTCAGTATGGCTCCACCCTCTGCTACTTGATGTACTTGTGTGTCAGTGTTTGCAAGGGAGCACTCATACCTTTAAAAGCAGTTCTCGAATCAACTTTGCCTTATTTTTTTTACAGGGTCATGTTTGTTTCTTTTACAGAGTGCAATTTTTTCCCATCAACCAAGTGTATGTAGAGAGTTAATATCACTTCTTGCATTGTGCTCTCATATTGAGTACCATCCTGTTATATTTATACCTGTCACTGTGCTTGACACAGACTAGAAAAATGATAGTCACTTTTAACCTAGTGAATTTAGCACTTTGACCTGAAAAAGGATGGGCAGTTTAACCACCACTTCCAAAGTAGTCAGACTTCCCCTGTGGTAACACCAGTGATGTTTCAGCATTCCCCAAACCGTAAGAATTGCACTTCTTACTCAGGAACTGAGATGGGACTGGGGGAGACATGGGAGCAGTCTTAGACACGAAGATGACAAATTTGGTCTATTTTCACTGGAATCTCTAGCTGCTTTTTTCCAGTAATAAATGCTCATGTTATTTTTACTGATCAAATTTCAGAGGTGTAAAATTGTTGTGTTTCCCTTTAGCTAATTATGCTAAAACATTGCCTTAATGTGTCTAATATATAAAAGTATAATATAAATTGAGTCACTCCAACCTAGAAAAAATAACTGCATTTGGTTTATCATTTTAAAATCATCTTTATTTAGGTTGCAAATATACGATACAGTTACTTAATATTTTATTTGATTCCATTTGCAGTTTCATATCTTGCCATATACAACTTTGCCTTTATCAAGCTTCTAAATAAAAATACTATAAAATTTAAACTATAACCTATATAATTTTCTTTCTGTATTCTCTTCATATACCATAAAATATAAACTATAGCCTATATATAATTAAAACAACTATATGTTGTTTTAATGTTGTAATAGACCCAGTTCTGGTAGGTCACTGGTTAGAGCATGATCAGAATATGCGCAGGGTGGTGGTTGATGTCCCATCGTGCACATACAAGAAGCTCCCAAGGAAAGCCACACTAGGTAGACTGACTAACTGATTGTTCTCTCTCTCTCTCATCAATAGAAATAAAGTGACAAACAAACTATAACATTGATTTAAAAAGGAAAGTGAGTTAATTGGCACACATTTATTTTTTAATGAATAATACTAAAAAATGATACCTATGTATAAAAATTAAGAGTAGCTTAAAAGATGTGCATTTTGAAACTTTTATCAAAAAGTTCTTTTGTAAATCAGTCACAACAATAAAAAGCACAACATGGGGAATATAGTCAACAATATTCTAATAAATATGCATGGTGTCAAATGGGCCCCAGATCCATTGGGGTGGTCACCTCTGAAAGTATACAGAGGTCCAAAACAATATTGAATGTGAACAGTAGAGAAAAAATATTTTTTTAAAGTTGCTTTTAAAATAAGTTCTCTGAAAATACAATTGTCTTATTTTTTCTAAGGCCAATTTATTAGTGTCCAAAATCATTCTCATCATTTAATATTAACAAAACCTGTGTTCAAATTCTCAACATAAAAATAAAACCAGAGGCAAGAGCATTATAACACAGTCATTTAAAATGCAGAGGTTTCCCTGACTGGTGTGACTCAGTGGGTTGGACATCGTTCTGTAAAGGAAAATGTCACTGGTTCCATTCCCAGTCAGGGCAGGTGTCTGTGTTGTTGCACAATTGATCTGGGGATTCAGCACAGGAGAGGCAAACAATCGATATTTCCCTTTCTTTCTCTCTCCAAAATTAAATAAATAGAATCTCTAATAAAAAATAAAATAAAATGTAAAGCTTTAGACGTTTGTTTCATTCTCCCATGTTAGTGCATTTTTAGATTTGTATTTTTCTTTGAAATTTTGTGCATCTCCCAGCAACATGCAGGGTTCTCTTTCTGATATTCTGCCCCCATGATGGATGATAGTTGCTTGTTGCACATGCACCCTGCATTTTCAACTTTGGTTTCCATGCCATCACACTTCCTTGCTCATGAATTATCATTCCCAGACTTCTGAAAAGTTTATTAATATCCATAATATCAGCTACCAGTGTGTAAGAGAAGACTGTTTCATGAATGAGGTGGAGGTCACCTTCTGTAATTCCCTCATCCTGCACCTGACCTTGAGGGTGAGTTTAGCTTTTCCAGAACACAAGATTCCTTTCTTTGAGCTCTCCTCAGGAATTCCACCAGATGCTCTGGCACAGGCTCCCCACTCATGCAAAACACTATTTGTCTTTCTCAGCTGCTGGCCTTTGGGGAGTTGGTCAGTGATGTCGTGAATTCAGCCACTAAGAAATAACCTGTATTTTCCTTTCATGCTGTTCACTGAGGGTGGTAGGAAGAGATATGAACTGTTTCATGGACTTGTTTCTTTGACCAGTTGTTCAGAATATTGTTGGTTCTGCTGCAGCTGTTGCCTCAACTCAGGTGACTGTTGAGGTGTTCCACGTTGATGCAGAGTCCTTTATATATCCACACATGGTCGTGTGATCTTTGGGTATTGGATATGCTGGGCCAGCTGGGTGGGGTGACCAAGAATTCCTGGAGTGCAGGATGGGGTTGATTGCTTATTCACTAATGTCACCAGATGTTGGTGGGCTGTGCAGTTTGCTTAACGGTCACCTCCCCCTCTAACTGTGAGCCAACTTTAATTGTTTTCACAAATACAAATTAATTTTACTTAAATTCTCTTAAAATTTGTTTCCTCATAGAATTTTTTGAGCATTTTGAAAATACATGCATGGACTGGACTCTCCCACAGAAATAATACTAAGCCTTCAGTGTGGACAACCGGCACAACTCTCTCTTCTGAAGTGTAAGTTTCTTTAGAACTTGTATTCTTCCCTCATTCTTGCAAATCAGGAGTTGATTTTAGAAACAAAAGGCAATGGGTGAACAATATGTGAAGAAATATTTAAGTGTTTTTATAGAAAAATATTAAGAAATATACAGATTTACTATATAAATTTTACTGTAAATATTTGTTTACTTAAATATTAAGTTATGTATAATCAGATTAATGATTTTTTATCTCTGCATTTCAGATTTGCAAACACTTCCATGTTGGACAAGAATTGCATATTTTGGAATTATGAGACAGACAACTTCAATTCTCTATCCTGTCTAGAATACAGAAGATATATTTGTAAGCACCAATCACATTAGCTAACCTAAATCTGGTACAATGTTACTCTTACCATTCGAAAAAAACACATTTTTAGTTTCTTCAAGAATGCTGCCATTATTTCTGTAAAACTAAGTTATATGACTTATTTTGAGACCAGTTTTAGTTTCAGCACAAAAATTAAAGGGAAGTCCTGACATTTCCCATAGTCCCCTGCATGCAGAGCATCCCCATTATCAGCATCACTCAGCAGATGGGACCTTTGTTACTGAGAGTGAGTCTGTGCTGACATATCATAGTCACTTGAAGTTCATGCTTTATGTTATACTTCTTCCTTGGTATGATAGAATTGTTTTAATATCTATGTTTATGTTAACCTTTAAAAATATATATCCATGTGCACATTAAGCATTTTAAAATCTTGTTATTAAAATATATCAAGTTTAAAGTATGAATTGCAATATTAAACACTGTTACTTCTAAGTCTAAAATAACATGAGTAATTGAAGACACATCTTCAATATAAGTTTTCCCAGCCTTTGAATGTTGAAACTGAGGACTGAACATATCAGGATATCAAGGTGTGTAAGGCAGTGGAGTGAGAAAAAAGAAACCAGGGGTGATTTAAAGAATATTTAAGTATTTTAGGGGGTAGTCTGCAAAAGGGTAGAAGAAAATTACAAAATATGCCAAAGGGTTAATCAAAGAAGATTACCAAAAGGGAGAATCGTATATGACCTAAGTCTATCTCCTCAGTAATGGGTTTCAGACTCATGTCACTACAGAAAGCTCTATGGCAGACACATTCACTGGGCGGCTCTAGGAGAGAGCAGGTCTCAGTCTGCAGGCTGATGTGGGTGAGGATGGATCTCACAGTGTGACTGGCAAGTAACAAGACCTCTCTGACCAAGTGTCAGTAGGCCCAGGTTGGAGAAGGGGAGCTTTGGCTGTGACTAGTCTCAGAAACTTGCCTGAGGGTGAATACCACAAGAACTTCCTGCATGCATGCAGATGTCAGCCACAGCACTGTAGCCAAAGGAGAGAAAACAGCATGAGACAAGGAAGACCAGTCCTTGCTCCCAGTGCCCTTTCCTGACAAAACCTCAAGTGAGCTGACTGGAGAGGAGGTTGGAGGATCTGCTGCCATTATCTCAGAAAGTGCAATGCATATAGATTTGGAGCAGAGAGAACTGAATTTCTGCTTGGCACTCACTGTTACTATGCAACAACCCCAAAGTATCTTTAACAAGAGCCATGTGACTGTACTCCACTTGCTGGGACAACAGAACCAACAC
>NW_028080993.1:0-558 GCF_014824575.4 Sturnira hondurensis | reverse complement strand
ACATCATATTTGTGGTTACTGGAGTTGGGATTGGGCAGTGGGGGAATCATATATTGATGTTGTAAAGGTACAAACTTCTATTTGCAGCATAAGTAAGCCCTTGGGATGCAATGGGCAAAACAGTGACCAGGTTTAATACTGGTCTATGGTGTGTGTGAGTTCTGTTTATGTGAGTAGTTCATAAAAGTTCTCAGCACAAAAAAAATGCCATTTCTCTTCTTTGTCTTCCATTATCTCATCTTCTCTTGTCTGCCTTTTCATTGTTTTATATCTATGTGAAATGATGGGTATTAACTGTATTTCTGTGGTAATCATATCTCAGGAGATTTATGTCCAGTCATTATGCTGTGCACCTTACACTTAGACAGTGAGGAATGATCATACTTCTGTTGAACTGGAAGAAAAGTGGGCTGAGAATGAAATAGGTCCCTTCAAGTTAACATTGAATTGACCGACATGCGTTTCAAAAGATGGTCAACATTAATGATAATTAGAGAAATTTTAGCCAAAGCCATAATGAGAGGTAACCTAACACCCATTAGGGAGTTAATATTAAAA
>NW_028080992.1:0-888 GCF_014824575.4 Sturnira hondurensis | reverse complement strand
GAGAGAATCCTAAAGGCAGCAAGGGAGAAAAAGGAAGTAACATACAAGGGGGACCCAATAAGGTTGGCTACTGACTTCTCAATGGAAACGTTCCAAGCAAGAAGAGAATGGGAAGAAGTATCTCAAGTAATGAGAAACCAAGGCCTACAACCAAAACTACTGTACCCAGCAAGGCTCTCAATCAAGATAGAAGGCCAAATAAAGAGCTTCCAAGACAAAAGAAGTCTAAAAGGACATGCCTCCAACAAACCAGCTCTACAAGAATTACAAAAAGGGCTGCTTTAAGGAAAGGAAGGAAAAGAGAGTGACAGAGAGGAACACAGGTACATAAATGGCAGTGAATAAGTACCTTTCAATAGTAACCTTAAATGTAAATGGATTAAATGCACCAATTAAAAGACACAGAATCGCTGAATGTATAAGAAAGCATGACCCACACATATGCTGCCTACAAGAGACCCACCTCAGGTCAAAAGACCACCACAGACTAAAAGTGAAAGGATGGAAACAAATTATCCAAGCAAATGGACAAGAAAAACAAGCCGGGGTAGTAATTCTCATATCAGACAAAATACACTTCAAAAACAGGGCCATAAAGAGAGACCCAGAAGGTCACTTCATATTACTCAAGGGAAGAATCCACCAAGAAGACATTCACATTGTAAATATATATGCACCCAACTCAGGAGCACCCAAATATATAAAGAAAATCCTAGAGGACCTCAAGAAAGATATTGACAGCAACACAATTACGGTAGGGGATTTTAACACCCCACTGTCAAAAATGGGCAGATCTTCCAAACAAAATATCAACAAAGATATAGCTGCACTAAGCAACACCCTAGATGAAATGGACCTAAATTGATATATATAGAGCCCTTCATCCCA
>NW_028080991.1:0-515 GCF_014824575.4 Sturnira hondurensis | reverse complement strand
AAACCTTTGTCTGAGGTATCATTGGCAAATATGTTTTTCCATACAGTTGGTTCTCTTTTTATTTTAATGCTGTTTTCTTTAGCTGCACAGAAGCTTTTTTTTTTTTAGAAGCTTTTTATTTTTATGAGATCCCGTTTGTTTATTCTTTCCTTAATGTCCCTTGCTCTAGGGGACATATCAGTAAAAATGTTGCTGTGTGAAATATCTTAGATTTTCCTGCCAATGTTCTCCTCTAGGACTTAAATTGGTTTCCCGGCTTATGTTTAAGTCTTTTATCCACCTTGAATTAATTTTGGTGTATGATGTAAGTTGGTGCTCGAGTTTCATTTTTTTTTTGCATGTAGCTGTCCAGTTCTCCCAGCACCATTTGTTGAAGAAGCTATCTTTACCCCGTTTTATGTTACTGCCCCCTTTGTCGAATATTAATTGACTGTAGAGAGTTGGGTTTATTTCTGGGTTCTCTATTCTGTGCCATTGGTCTATGTGCCTGTTTTTATGCCAGTACCAGGCTGTTT
>NW_028080990.1:0-760 GCF_014824575.4 Sturnira hondurensis | reverse complement strand
CTTGTTATTTTCTCCTGGAAAGAATGCGTTTCAGTGAACCTTTCAGTAGAAGGTCTCCTACCTGTAAAGTTACATGGGTGTACATCCCCGGTGACTCCTTCCAGAAAGCGAACGTGATTTGAATTGCCTTTTCTCCAGTCTCCAACTTAGTTAAAAAGGGACGATTTGGGCATACTTAAGCAGCAGTGAGAAAGGCGATGTACATGATCCACAACATAACTCTGTTTTGCTGGTCTGAAGCAGTACTGTTATCCTGGAGTTAGAAACACTGTCAATATTGTTTTCCCAGAAACGTTTGTGTTGAATACGTGTACTGCCACCTTGATTTGGTTAAAATCCAAAGTTTCCTTATGCTTGTCTCTAAGAAATATGAACTAGGTGACCAAAAGTGGAGCATGCTTTTCAGGCTCACTTCTATCATCACAAAAGGGTCTGCTACAAAGCATACGTACTTCCACATCTACATTTTGATTGGCTTTCCTGTAGGAAAACTGTGAAGTTTCCCCTATTTCACAGATAGCACGTTTTTCATATGATACCTATGTGTGAAAACAAGTGAATTGCTGAATGTTTTGGAATAGTATTATAGAGGAAACTTATTCACGCTCAAGAACACTTTCTCAGAACTGCCAGAAAAGTTGAAGTATTTCAAAGAACATTGAATATCTGTACCTGTAAATGGAGTTGACTGCACTACGGTTGGAATCGTTTCAGACAGTTTTTTTGAAACAAGCTTTGGAAGGAACTTGTTCATTCCAAG
>NW_028080989.1:0-1197 GCF_014824575.4 Sturnira hondurensis | reverse complement strand
GCACACCTGTTCCTCTAGACTGGGGGCTGCAGAGGCGCCCTTGGGGAAGTACCAGAGAACACCTGGATTCTTGGGAATCCTCAGACTCTGCCCTGGGCCCAGAGGAATCCAGTGAGAGAGGATGACTCCCACATGTTCCCCACCTCACGTCCACAGAACCCCAGGCTCCAGGGTGCAGGTCTCTCCCAAGAGCAGGCACTCCTAATGGTAGGTACCCTAAAACTTCTTTCCCAGTCACCCACAAGCACCTGGCACCAGGATACAGCCTATGAAAGAGCTGGCAGCAGCTCCCACAGCGGGGCAAGGTTGCCATCTGCTGGAGGGACTGTGCCAGGTGCCTCTTTCCCTGGCATCCTTTGGGGCACCCCTGGGGGCAGCAGCCAGCCTCCGGGCAAAAGCAAGCAGCAGATGTGCCTCTGGACACCCTGGAATAAGTCTGTGCCCTCCAGGGTTCACCCAGGGGAGCGATGCTCTGCCGCCCGGCCTCCTGTTCTGGGTAAGGCATCAACTCCATGAGCTCCCTGCCCTTTCCCTTCCCTTAAAGATGTCAGAGATCAAAACCGCCATATTCCCCTCCCCCACCCTTTATCAGGCCCATTGCCACGTCCCTTCAAACACCTGGAACACCTGGCTCTTCGAGAAATAAGATGGCTCACCCCCAAACCTAAGCTCTGCAGCTGAGAACCTTCTGGCACGCTCTAGAGATGGTTCAAATCACTGCTTCCTGGGAGGTGGGGTCGAGGCGGAGGGGGGGGGGCGTTCTCTGGGGACCCAGCGAAGTCAACCTCCAATGTCAGGAGATTTCAGAAGCTCAGGGAGCACGACCCCCGCACCCCACTCAGTACCTATATTTTTAGTTCAGTCACGGCCCACACCACCCCCCCAGTCCTACAAACGCACACACCTGGACCACAGGTACCAGGCAAGGAGAATCACGCCTTCCGAGGGCCCTTAACCTTCTCTCAGGCAGCCGCAGCCCGAGGCTACGCGACCCTGGAGCTGCCCTGGCGGGTCTGCCCCAGTTCCCCCCGCACCCCGCTCCGGAGACCCCCCGCTCACAGGGGCTCCCTCCCTCCCTCCCTCAGGGCCGGCCAGGGCACCACTCGGGTCGAAAAAGCGCCCCCAGCGGCCGTGGCGGTCGGACTGGGAGGTGCTGCTCTGCCACCGCCCTTGTCCAGGCTGTTGGGGCCGCGCCGC
>NW_028080988.1:0-1747 GCF_014824575.4 Sturnira hondurensis | reverse complement strand
TATAAACAGTCCACTTACCTCCCCCACCTCCCCGCAAAAAAAAAAAAAAAAATTAGCCAGCTATTGTGAACATGTTAACAGGGCACCATTGTGGAGTTTGTTTTACATTTCTTTTCATCAAAACATATCATATTCACCATCTCGCTGTTTTACTTCTTTCCCTGGTGTTGGGCACAGTTCCCACAGTATTCTCAGGAATCTGCGTTCAAGTTCCCCTCCCGGCCAAGACCCACGCCGCATCGTTAACTCCACAAGGTCCGCTAAAGTTTCCCCAGCCACGTCGTCACTGTCACCCCTGGAGAGCAGGGCTGTTAGGGGAAGCGTGGACTTGGATTGAAGCTCATTCTTTCTTTTCTGCTTTCCTAATTTCAGGTAATTGTTGAGCTGAAGTTTATTAGCTAATTGAGTGCTTGCTGTGGGACTGAGTACGTTCATTTACGCGGTTGACAGTAACACGAGTTCTCTTCCGCACAGGTACATTGCTTCAGATTTAGGGGGAAAATCGCACTTTACCACCTGTGCTGCTTGGAAGCCCGGTATGGCTCGGACTAGAACTTAATCAATTGTAGTTATTAGAGAACTATTTCATGTACCTCGGGGAATTATATTAATTTTTCTCTACCAAGATATCACCCAGTGGGAGCTCTGATGAGATATTCACAGACTGTGGGTATTGTTTTAGGGAGCAAGATTAGGGGCAGGGACTTGAACCACTTGAACCAACTAAACAGGTTCAAGGTCAGTACTGTGGTGACATTTGTATATTTCTAGTTCTGTTCTTCTCAGTGGTTTCAGAAAATACAGGGTCTGACACAAATAATGCCTCCTTTTTATTACAAAATTATAAGCATATCATTCTGTAACATAACAATATCACACTTAAGCACACCGGATGACATTTTAGGTGGAATGCTCAAATTGCTGTCCATCTCGTGTGAGACATTCACAGACCCTACTAACCACACTCATGCAAGCCTGGCTTCTCGCAGACACTGTATATAATTTTGCCTTCAGCTAAGATTAATTTATTGGGCATATACTTGGCAAATGCTTAGCTTAGGTGATATTGATTTATTGGTCATTATGTAATAAATTTGAAAAATTGGATTTGATCTCACGGCTGCCTTCAGCCAATCTGCACAGCACACTTTATTTTTGGTTTGGAGTGTCATTTGGTTTAAAGGCCGGTACAAAAAGGTCTCTCTGGTGGAGATGAAAGTTTACAGGATGCGTTGAAAATGTTTTTTCACATTTCACTCTCCAGAGTGTCTTTAGGCTCCACACTTGTCAGTGCCCTAACTGGGATGGCATAGAAAGGCTGGTCCTCTGGTGGCCTGGGGACTCCAACGCCACGTCTCAGGCACGGAGACACACCAAACACTCCAAAGAAGTCCAGGTGCCCTGATCAAGGTGAGAGAAAGCAAAGCAGTCTGAGGCACCAAGGTCACCTGAGGTCACCTGCTGGAATTGTTGACCCCCTTCACCTCCCCCTCCGAGTCCTCCCGAGGACGAGGTATAATCAACACACAATAAACTGTGTGCCTTTAGAACTTGCCATTTGGTAATGAGCCATCCATTGCTTTTAAGTTTCCTTGTGCCCGTCTGTAATGTCTCCTGCTGCTGCACCTGCCCCACCCCCTAGCGTCCACTGTCTGCTTTCTGCCATGATAGACTGCAGTTTCTAGAGGTTCATAGAAATGGAACTGTACAGTATATATACTTTTTTGTCTGTTTTTTTTTTTTTTTA
>NW_028080987.1:0-679 GCF_014824575.4 Sturnira hondurensis | reverse complement strand
GGGACCTTATTGTCCTGAGACACTCTCCTCACCATCTGGTTTTTCAACATCCACTATAGTTTTTGGTCTCCTATTTTCATACATACTTGGGTACTATTGGCTGTTTGCTTTGTTCCTCATTAGATCAGAAAAGTTTTTCTCCCGTTAGTAGGGGGAAATGGAATCTGCTCCCTCCTACTATGCTGTCACCCTCCTCCTCTGGGTCTTTCATTTTGATGCAGGATCTTAGCATGAACAAATCCCTTCACTGGCCTCTGCTACCTGAGCAGAAAGAATATCGTGCTGCAGTTGCTAATGAATGATTCAAACTGGTACCAATGAACCAGATTTTCTCAAGATGGTCAAACCTGGAGATGAACTGAGTGAGGGCCTGTGGCTGTGATCCAGGAATGAAGGCCCAGGGGTCACTGTGGAAGTCACCTGGTTCTTCATGCCTGAAGAAGGCACAGCAAAGTTGCAGCAAGATCAAAACCACATTACATGTGCTTTTCTATTCGGAAGGTGCTGTCCATCATGAATACACACCTCCAGGCCAAACAATTCATAAGGAGTACTGCCTCAATGTCCTTTGTCATTTGAGGGTTGCAATAGGACAAAAATAGCAGCAGCTATGGGGCTTCTGGTGAATTCAGCTTCATCACAACAATATGCCTGTTCACCTATCACATCTCATGCAGAG
>NW_028080986.1:0-634 GCF_014824575.4 Sturnira hondurensis | reverse complement strand
TAAGTGTATTACACTTACGCTGAAGCGGACTTCCACCTTTCTGTCGCCTTTTACTTTAGCTTACTTTGTGAGATATACTAGGAAGCCATTGAAAATGCCATTTTATAAATCTAGCACTGAAAAATAAATAATATCAGGCATGCACTCTGAATATTTATTCATATTCATATATATATATATTCTCTACTCTGCTTTGCGTTTTCCTCTGAGACTTGTCCACCCTGACCTTACCCTCTCCCTTTGTCAGATGCCTTCTGGTACATTTAATTATGGCCTCTCTTACCTTGTCCTCCCTCAGAGCCCTGAATAAAGAAGACGACATTCCCCAAATAGTGCACAAATGAAAGATTTTTTTCAATTTACTGAAAGCTTCCATCTAAACAATTAAAACTGTTGGTAATTCACAACAATCAGATTACTTATAACTTAGGAATTATCCAAGTTGGAGCTTCAGAGTGGAGAGGGAAAGGCATTTTCAGAGCTCAGGGCCCTCTGAGAGGCTGTGGAGAGGAGTTCCTGCCCAGAGCTGGAAGGCATCACGATGTCCCCAGTTGTCCGGAGGGAACGGGGAGGGGCCAGGGAGTGTTTTCATGTTCTCTTTCACTACTACATGAAATACCTTTGTGTTAATTAA
>NW_028080985.1:0-558 GCF_014824575.4 Sturnira hondurensis | reverse complement strand
TTATTAAAATGAAAGAAAGCAGGAAGCAAAGAATTAAAGTAAAATAAGAAAGAGAAATACAGAAAACAAATATACTATTGAATTCAACTGACAGATTCAAAGTTTATATAGAAAAATATGTTAAAATAAATATTATTTTGAAAAAATAAACACAGATTAGACTTTAAATATATTAAAGCTTCTTATAAAACTACAATTTAGCCAATATGGAATCAGCTAAAAACTAAACATGTTGAAAAACTAGAGTTGAGAAATTTCAAAATAATCATATTATAAAATAATTTACAATCAAATAAATTATATACAAGTAAATGGTTGTCCAATTATTATTTTATCAATATAAACATAATAGGCTATGGGTATATATCACTAAAACTTTTAAAATACTTATAATTACCTTTAACTATAGAAATTGGCAGATGTATGTGAGAGTTAAAAATTGCAATTCATATCAAAGAATATGGAGCTGTGTAACTCTCAAAACCATGCATGACAGGAAATTTTTAAATGACAGGACCTAAAAAATAATCTAAAAACTGTAAGACAAATGAGAAGAAA
>NW_028080984.1:0-607 GCF_014824575.4 Sturnira hondurensis | reverse complement strand
CGGTGGGCTGTGCCTACCTGAAGTGCACCTTTGCACGGGCACTCTGTCCTACGCACCCGTGGCAGCATGCGGTCTGTAGCAGAGGGAGGTTTGTCCATGGTTGGGGGCTGGGCTCCCTCCCAGACTCACTCCCACAGCTTGTGTGCTGCAGCCCAAGACCCAGAGCCGGCTGGTCCTGCTAAGCCCTCACACATGAGTGTGGAGACCCCGAGGAGAAACTGGGGAAGAAGAAGGGGAGACAGTGGGCTTATGGGACGAGGTGGGAAGGGTAGGTGTGGGGGTGAAGCCCGGGGGTGGGGGGGAAGGAATGAAATACAGCATTTGACTTTGAAAAAATTTCCTGCAGGATGAAGAGCCATTCAAAGAATGGTTCTCAGATTGACAGACACCTGGGGAAATTGCCTGAACAAATAAACTAGGGCAGGGGTCCCCGACTTCCTGTCCCCAGACCGATCCACCGAAGTAGGTGAGCTTGAATGTAAAGTGCTCAAATCATCCCAAAACCATCCCCCCTCCCCCCAACATATATAGAAAAATTGTCTTCCACAGAACTGTTCCCTGGTGCCAAAAAAGCTGGGGACTGCTGAACTAGGGGATAGGCAGTAAA
>NW_028080983.1:0-1938 GCF_014824575.4 Sturnira hondurensis | reverse complement strand
CTGACTCAGTAACTTGATGAATTGTAGTAGAACCTTTGGCATCTGTAGGGTTACAAACCATTACAAGACAAGACAGACAGGCATGTCAGTGACTGCCACTATGACCCTTCATCTAACAGATGAGGACACAGAGAGCACAGAGAAACAAAGCAGGTGAGGGGCTCAGATCTCCTGACACCGAGCCCAGTGCAACGCTTCAGTGGGCGCAGGGTGTTGACACACCATCAGCCACTGAGCCTGACCACCTCTGCACTTTGCCCTGAAGTTCTAAATCACTTCCTGCCACCTTCCTGGCAACTCTAAACACTTAGCTTCTCCGCACCTAATTTCCTTAGAGGCATATGAAAATTAATGGGAATGTTGGGTAGGGGGAGAATCCAAGGGCTCCCAGAAAAGGTCCCATATCTTATTGCTGGATAAGATAGGTTGGTAATACCCCATAGGGTAATATCCCATATTCCAGACTTCCTAGAAAAAGCTAAGGATCAATCCCACAAGTCCAGAGGGCCAGTCCGCAGGATTTCAGGATCTCCATTAAACTCCTGAGGAGTTAGACTTTTCCTTTAGGGATGATGCCATTATTGTCCATTTGGCACCTAAAGCACTGCTCCCCTGTCCCCCTGTCCTGTGTAACCCTGAGCTGGAAGCAGTGTCTGCTGTCTCGAACCCTGCCTGTAGAGCGTGTTAAAATGTGGTTTCTCACAGGGGACTGAGTCACTGATTTGGAAGAGGAGATAGCAGAAAACACACAATCACAACAGCAAAAAGAAAACAGAATCCAAAAAAATGAAGATAGTTTAAGGAGACTCTGGCACAACTTCAAGCATACAACTATTCACATCATGGGCTGCTGGGAAAGAGACAAGAGTGTGAGGAGTTGAAAACCTCTTTGAAAAAATACTACTGGAAAACATCCCTAAGCTGGTAAAGAAAATAGACATACAAGTCCAGGAAGTGCAGAGTCCCAAATAAAATCAACCCTAAGAGGCCCACACTAAGAAATGTCATAATTAAAAAGCCAAAGGCTAAAGGCAAAGACAGAATTTTAGAAGCAATAAGATAAAAGCAATTACTTACCTACTACTTATGGGGAGCACCCATAAGACNTATCAAGAGATAGTCAAAGTGATGAAAATCAAGGACCTACGACCAAGATTTCCTTACCTAGCAAAGCTATCATTTAGAATCAGAGGACAGATAAAGAGCTTCACAGACAAGAAAGAGCTAAAGGAGTTCATCAGTGTCAAACCAGTAGTGCAAGAAATGCTGCCCTGATTGGTATGGCTAAGCAGTTGGAGTATCCTCCTGTAAACTGAAAGGTCACTGGCTCATTTCCAGTTAGGGCACCTGGCTAGGTTGTGGGTTTGGTCCTGGGTTCAGGTGGGATCTGACCTGATGACTGCTGTCCTTGTTAAGAAGAGAAAACACACACACACACACACACACACGCAGGGCGGAGAATGTGCTGTGGAGAGAAATGGAGACACAGATTGCTATGAGATGTGTCCAGACCAAGAGATGCCCCACAGGTTGCTAGGAAGCACCAGAAGCTAGGAGAGACGCCTGGAACAGACTCTCCTTCAGAGCCTCCAGTAGAATCCAACCCTGCCAACACCTTGATTTTGGACTTCTATCCTTTAAGACTGTGACATCATGCTGTGTGGAGC
The DNA here is from genome assembly GCF_014824575.4 of Sturnira hondurensis. Taxonomy (NCBI): domain Eukaryota; kingdom Metazoa; phylum Chordata; class Mammalia; order Chiroptera; family Phyllostomidae; genus Sturnira; species Sturnira hondurensis. Next base: position 271 of record NW_028080983.1, on the reverse strand, counting down.
CCTTCAGTTGTGGTGCTTCACTACGGCAGCCCTAGGAAACCAGTATGTCGACTTTCAGGGGCTTCTTCCCACTGACCTCCAAGCAGTCCTCCATCCGTGTGGGCATCTCAGCAAACTTTCAGGGGCTTCTTCCCACTGACCTCCAAGCAGTCCTCCATCCGTGTGGGCATCTCAGCAAGAACCGCCTCTGTGAGCCTCTGGAGGGATCCCATGGTCGCCTTAAATAGATCCTGAGGGGGAAAGGGGGACTCAAACAACTGCCAAGCTCTCA
>NW_028080982.1:0-2177 GCF_014824575.4 Sturnira hondurensis | reverse complement strand
CAGATCAAAACTCCAGAAAAACGACTAAGAGAAGAGGAGACAGCCAACATATCAGATGCAGGGTTCAAAATACTGGTAAGCAGGATGCTCACAGAAGTGGCTGAGTATGGTCCCAAAATAGAGGAAAGAGTAAAGGCTATGAAAAGTAAAATAAAGGAAAATGTACAGGGAACTAACAGTAAAGGGAAGGAAACTGGGACTGAAATCAAGGATTTGGAGCAGAAGGTAGAAAGAAACATTCAAACCAGAACAGAATGAAGAAACAAGAATTCAAAAAAATGACGAGAGGCTTTGGCACCTCCAGGACAACGTTAAAAGTTCCAACATCCGACTCATAGGGGTGCCAGAAGAAGAAGAGGAAGAGCAAGAACTGGACAACTTTTTGGAAAACAAAATGAAGAACTTTCCCAATCTTGCAAAGGAAATAGACTTCCAGGAAGTCCAGGAAGCCCACAGAGTCCCAAAAAAATTGGACCCAAGGAGGCACATACCAAAGCACATCATAATTGCATTACCCAAGATTAAAGATAAGGAGAGACTCTTAGAAGCAGCAAGAGAAAAAAACAGTTACCTACAAAGGCGTTCCCATCAGATTCTCAGGTAATTTCTGCAAAGAAACCTTGCGGGCAAGAAGGGGCTGGAAAGAAGTATTCAAAGTCATGAAAGGCAAGGACCTACATCCAAGATTGCTCTATTCAGCAAAGCTATCATTAAAAATGGAAAGTTAGATAAAGTGCTTCCCAGATAAGGGCAAGTTCAAGGAGTTCAACATCACCAAGCCTTTATCATATGAAATGTTAAAGAGACTTATCTAAGAAAAAGGAGATGATCAAAAACATGAACAATAAAATGACAGCAATTTCACAACTATCAACAACTGAACCTAAAAACAAAACCAAAAAAAACAAAAAAAATAAACTAAGCAGGACTTCCGGCCAAGATGGAGGTGTAGGTGTGTCCCCCTCCCACAACTAAATTTAAAGACAGCAAAGTTTAGAAACAAAAATACAGCCAAACAGTGAAAATTGAACTGTAGGAAAGTCCGACAACAACGAACCACTCAGCCAGACCAGTAAGAGAGGCAGAGTCAGCAGCGGAGCGGGGTCGGGCTGGAAAGATCCTTCCATGTGACCAACCCAGGAGTGGAGGCAAAGCCAGTTGGTGGATCCCAGGTGTAGGGTGGCGACGGGCAGACCCAGTGTTGGCGCAGGGTGGCTGGCTGACTGTGGTCACACATTCGCGTGTAGATAAACCAAGCAAAGGAGCGAACAGTAAGACAGACCGCTCAGGCTAGGGCCCCAATGGGAATTAGAGCCTGAAAGCACCAACTGGAAAGACTTTCTTGGGGTCGAGGAGCCGGGAGAGGCTCCCAGGCTCACAGAGAGTGCGTTGGAGAGACCCACAGGGTCCTGGAGGGAGCACAAGCCCATACACCTGGGAACCAGCACCAGAGGGGCCCAATTTGCTTGTGGGAAGCCACAGAGGGGACAGAAATCTGAGAGAGCAGAGCAGAGCAAAGCAAAGCGCCATTCTTTCCCCCTCTCTGACCCCACCCCGACATACAGCATCACAACCCAGCAACTGAGTTGCCCAGCCCTGGTGAACACCTAGGGTTCCATTCCTCATACGTAACAGGTATGAACAGACCAAATGTTCTGACTCAAGAACAGCTCAAAGCCCCAGAGCCTATAATTCTAAGTGACCAAGAAATAGCCAGCCTTTCAGATGCACAGTTCAAAACACTGGTGATCAGGATGCTCACAGAACTGGTTGATTTTAGCCACAAATTAGAGAAACATATGAGGTTAAACTGATTGAAATGAAGGGAAATGTACAAGAAACCAATAGTGATGGAAAGGAAACTGGGACTCAAATCAAGGGAGTGGACCAGAAAGAAGAAAGAAACAACCAAACAGAAAACAAGGAAGAAACATGAATTCAAAAAAATGAGGAGAGGCTTAGGAACCTCCAGGACATCTTTAAACGTTCCAACATCCCGATTATAGGGGTACTAGAAGGGGAAGAGGAACAGCCATGAGTGGAAAACTTATTTGAATAATAAAGGAGATCGTCCCCAGTCTGGCAAAGGAAATAGACTTCCAGGAAATCCAAGAAGCTCAGAGTCTCAAAGAAGCTGGACCCAAGAAGGAACACACCAAGGCACATCATAATTACAT
>NW_028080981.1:0-684 GCF_014824575.4 Sturnira hondurensis | reverse complement strand
ATCACTAAGATAGAACACGGACAGTGTGGTGAACCAGACACTGAGTTCCTTCTTGGTTGCGTTGAGTTTGCTTCACTTGTAGGAGGGAAGTGTGCTTATCCGGCTCTCCCCAGGGGCAAAGACTCCTCTGATTTCTTGCTCTGTAGAATGGTTGTGTTTATTTTTGGTCATTGCAACCATGGGTTATGCAGTAGGTATGCTTTTATGTCTGGATGCTCCTAAGCATGCTGCTTTTGAGATTCATTCATTTACTGTACATCAGAAGCTTATTCTTTTTGTTGCTAAATAGTGTTCCGTTTTATGCATGTGTCACCGTTGTATATCCCTTATCCTGTTGGTAGGTACCCGGGTTGTTTCCTGTGCTTGTTATGAATGAGATTACTATAGATATTTGTGTATAATATTTTGGAAAACATGTTTTTATTTATTTTGATAAATACATAAGCATAGAATTAATTGATCATAAGGTGTATGTTTAATTGTAAAAGAAACTGCTTGGTGATTTTCCAACATGTCGAGTAGTTTTCTGCTTCCACCAATGATATCCTAGTCATCCCATTGCCCTGGACTCTCTCCTACTTTAGATGTCTTTATTCTTTTTAATTTTGGCCATCGTGTTGAGTATTAAATGGTATCTTGTAGTTTTAATTTGCATTTCCCTGAACTAAGATGAGCACCAGATGT
>NW_028080980.1:0-543 GCF_014824575.4 Sturnira hondurensis | reverse complement strand
GCCAGGGTTAGGATTAGTGTTAGGGTTAGGTCTAGGGTTAGGGTTAGGTTTCATGTTAGGCTTAAGGCTAGGGTGAAGGCTAGGGGTAGCTTTAGGGCCAGGGCCAGGATTTTTGTTAGGGTGAGGTCTAGGGTTAAGGTTAGGGTTAGGGTTAGGTTTAGGGGGAGGGGAATGGTTAGGGCTAGGGCTAGGGCTAGGGTTATGGTTAGGGTTCAGGCTGAGGTTAGTGTGAGGGTTAAGAATAAGGTTAGTAGTACTGTTAGGATTCTGATTAGGTCTAGGGTTAGAGTTAGGGCTAGAGTTGAGCTAGTGTTAGGGTTAGGTTTTTGTTTAGCGTTAGGTGTAGGGTTAAGGCTAGGTTTTGGTTTAGGTTTATGTCTAGAGCTAAGGCCCAAGCTAGGGTTAGGATTAGTGTTAGGACTAGGTATAGGGTTTTTGTTAGGGTTATTACTAAGTTTAAGATTTAATCCAGGGTTAAATTTAGGATTTGACTTAGGTTTATGGTTAAGGTTTGGTTTAGGGTTAGTGTTAGGGTTAGGGCTG
>NW_028080979.1:0-554 GCF_014824575.4 Sturnira hondurensis | reverse complement strand
TGGCTGGTGTGGCTCAATGGATTGAGTGCTAGCCTGTGAAGCAAAAGGTCAGTGGTTCGATTGCCAGTCAGGGAACCTGCCTGTATTGCAGAAGGGAGTGTGGGACAGTAAACTACACATTGCTGTTTCTCTCTCTTTTTCTTTTCCTTCTCCTCTCCAAAAATAAATAAATAAAATATTTAAAGAGTAGAATTCTGGAGAACATAATTCTGCAGCAAAGTTAGTTTTTCAATGGCTGCAGTTAAAAATCTCACTCTTAGCTATATTTACTCTTCTGCATGTTTATCACACAGCAGAAAAGAACTAACCAGTTGGATGCTTAGTGATGTAAGAAAGAAGCCTAACAGATAAAGCTCCCACTGAGATACCCTTTGTGACTCAACTGGGACCCATCACGTGACACACAGGAGTTGCAGAGGCTACTCCAACTGCCTTCTCCATCCTGTGGCTCACCCTGTGTTCTGTGAGCGGAAGAACTTGCTGAAATGCATAGTTTAACTTTTTCATCAAAACTTTCCTTCTGTTCCTTTGTGCTTTTGATCAACTAATACGAG
>NW_028080978.1:0-600 GCF_014824575.4 Sturnira hondurensis | reverse complement strand
CCCAAGTAGTTGATATGGCTTTAATTCATCCTTTTAAAGCTGCACAATAGCCATTCCTGCCCCTGCTGTGACTGTGCTGTGATGTGTGCAGCTGTTATCTCACTCACGGACATTCACTGTGTTACGTTCATTGTGTTTCCATTTTTTTTTTTTTTTGCTGCTATGAAAAACACTGCAATNCCATTTTTTTTTTTTTTTGCTGCTATGAAAAACACTGCAATAAGTAACTCCAGTTCTTAGAAATGTATGTCCTATGTATGTTTTTGGTTTTAAGACATAAATTCCCAGGAGCGAGATGAATGGTATACACACACACACATATATATATATATATATACCTCAATCATTATATAAACGCATTTACATATATATGTAAATTCTAATGGATGTTGCCAGAAAGAATGTACTACTTTAGATTTCTACCTCAATATATATGCATACACTTTTCTCCCATCCCTACCTATAGTGGGGATGATAGTTCTTTTTCTTTTCTTTCTTTTTTTTTTTGTTGCTATGTATATGTTATCTATGGCACTAGTTAGGATACGATCAATTACAAAATTTAAAAGAAAGCTACTAGATTGCTTAACCAAAAGGTTA
>NW_028080977.1:0-588 GCF_014824575.4 Sturnira hondurensis | reverse complement strand
GACCCCAAAATGATAGAGATATTTGAGTTTCTAACAAGTACTTCTAAATTACCGTAATCAGTATGCTGAAGGAAAGAGGGGAAAATATAGAGATTTGTATCAGAGAAGTGGAATCTACCTGGCTGGCATAGCTCAGTGGATTGAGCGCGGGCCTGCGAACCAGACAATTGAGGTTCGATTCCCAGTCAGGGCACATCCCTGGGTTGCAGGCCAGTTCCCAGCAGGGGACTCACGAGAGGCAACCATACATTGACATTTCTCTCCTTCTCTCCTTCCCTTCCCCTCTAAAGATAAATAAATAAAATCTTTAAAAAAAAGAATCTAGACAGTTGGTTAGAGCACTAAGAATCTCACAGGTATTGAGATCAAGTGGTTCTGTGTCTACTTATTCTGATGTTGCTGGTAGGCGTGCACCCTTCTTAAAAAAAAAAAAAGAAAAGTGGAATCTATAAAGTTAGAAAATATCCAGATATTCTAAATCTGAGAAATACAGTAACTGAGATTAAATATTTAAGGAATCAGTTTAAAAGCAGAATAGCAAACAGAAAAGAAGACTGGTGAAGGAGAAGACAGGATAGCACTAACTAT
>NW_028080976.1:0-609 GCF_014824575.4 Sturnira hondurensis | reverse complement strand
CCCATCTATTGATTTGACCATGTGGTTTTTGTCTTTGCTTTTGTTTATGTGGGGTATTACACTTACTGATTTGCGGATATTGAACCATCCTTGCATCCCTGGGATGAACCCCACTTGGTCGTGGTGTATGATCTTTTTGATGTATTGTTGGATACGATTTGCCAATATTTTATTGAGGATTTTAGCATCTATGTTCATCACCGATATTGGCCTGAAGTGTTCTTTCTTTGTTGTGTCTCTCTCTGGCTTTGGAATTAGGATGATGCTGGCTTCATAAAAAGAGTTGGGGAGTTTTCCCTCCTTTTGGATTTCTTGGAATATTCTGTGAAGAATAGGGGTTAGCTCTTCCTTAAAAGCTTTGTAGAATTCTCCTGTGAAACCATCTGGTACAGGGCTTTTGTGTGATGGGAGTTTTTGGATTACTTCTTCAATTTCATCTGCTGTTATTGGCCTGTTCAGGTTTTCTGCTTCCTTTTCATTGAGTTTTGGAAGATTGTATTTTTCTAGAAATTTGTCCATTTCACCTAGGGTTTCAAATTTCTTGGCATACAGTTCCGCATAGTAATTTCTTACAATCCTTTCTATTTCTGTGATATCAGTTGTAATCTC
>NW_028080975.1:0-681 GCF_014824575.4 Sturnira hondurensis | reverse complement strand
CTCCTGCGCTACCCAAAGGAGCTACTGAAGCTCTCGCGTTCTTAGGACGTGAGTAAAGACTCATTAAACACTTGCCCGGATGGACTACCACATTGAGAATGCTATAAATCCAACTGCCCTTCACAACAGGGTTTTAAATTCCTCAGCATATCACGGTTTATCTCTGCTGACATTCTGCTCTTCTCAATTGGCTGCTGGAGAAATGCAGGAGAGATCCTTCTGGCGCAGGATTTTCTTGCTTTGGAAGGAAATACTAAGATATTTCATTGTGGAACGGGAAAACTGATGGCCCAGAAACATGATAAAATGCCCAACATCACCAGCCATCAGAGTTGCAAATTAAAGCCACAATGAGATATGAACTCACACGTACCAAACTGTCAGTCAGTGAGTGAACATAGGAGAAGGGCTGGAGAGAACTGAAAGAACTGGAGAAAAGGAAACGCTAGCGTACAATTGGTAGGAATGTAGACTGGTGAGTCCATGTGGAAAACTGCATGGTCTTTCCTTAAAAACACTAAGGACGCAACTGATTTTGGACCCAGAGATTCCGCTTTTGGGAACCGACAGTAATTACTTAGAAACATCTCTTCAAAAGAACTTATGCACCCCGGTGTTCATAATAGTGTTATTTACAATCTTCAGATTTGCTAACGGCCACTTATGCACTTCAGTAGGTGA
>NW_028080974.1:0-2777 GCF_014824575.4 Sturnira hondurensis | reverse complement strand
CACCATGGAACCGGGGGAGGAACCAGAAAACCCTGGGAATGAGCACAGTACCCAAGTCTGTTTAACCAGCACCCCAAAGGACATCTGAATTATTTTCGATTGGGGCTCATACGTGTGAGGGAGCTGGTATGAACTGAGTGATTGTGTCTTCCGCAGGTCATACGTTGAAGTCCTTACTCCCAGCGTAGCTGTATGTGGAAACGGAGACTCTAAGGAAATAATAAAAGCCAAAGGATGAGTTATGGGTGGGGCTGGGGTCTGGTGGGATCAATGACCAGAGTCTCTCTCTCTCTCTGTCTGTCTCTCGGACGTCCAAGTTTAAGCAACTTGGTGGTATTTGTTTAAAACAGCGTGACTATCAGGGGTGACTATCAGGGGCTATCAGGGGCTGTGAACACTCGCTTGTGGGTTTTATATAAACATAAGATGTTAATTTTCTGAAATAAATGCTCAATAATGCAGTGGCTCGTTTTATGATAATTGCACGTTCAGCTTCGTACTAAGCACACAGCTGTTTCTCCACTGCGGCTCTGCCGTCTGACATTCCTACCGCCACTGACGGACTGACCCCCCTCTCACTCCCTGACTGGGGCTTGGTGTTGCCCCGGTTTCCCCTCAGTCAGTCTGGTCCTTCTGACAGGCGTGCAGGTACCTCGCTATGGTGTTAATTTCCCTGCCCTGGCGGCTAGTGATGAACATGTTTTGTTGGGGTTTTTTGACATTTATGTATTTTTCCATCAAATGTCCATTCATGTCATTTACCCATCTTCAAGTTGAACTTCATTTGTTCTGTTTATTTTTTAATGTTAAAATGGATTTGACAGAAACATGCATCCGTTTGCTGCCCCATCGCCCGTGCATGCATTGTGAGACTCCTGTGTGCCCCTCAACCAGGGATCAGGCCCCCAACCCTGGTGCACTTGGGACTCACTCCAGCAACTGAGCCCCCAGCCAGGGCTGTTTGCTTTCTTTATTAACTGATTTTGAAACTTTTACACAACATTTCTTTGATGGATTGGGACTGGCATGTGTTTTCTCTCACTTTGTTGTTCTTTTTAATTAACTCCCCAGAAGAGACTTTCATAGAACAAAGTGTTAAATTTTAAAGGGTTTCCATTTCCCTTCTTTCCTTTTACATGTGAAGCATTTTTACAAAGCCTAAGAATGCTTACGAAGACTAAAATGCAAAAGTTTTCTTCTTTTTTCCCCCTAAAATGTAATAAAAACTCCCCCAGAGGCACATGACCAATGTCACTGTGTCCTGGCGCAATTTCCAGCCTCTTACACCAGCTTGGCCACTGTCCCTACCAGCTCCTGTAACCAGCACCCCCACACACACACACTGCACTGTGATCTCCTCACTGGAGGGGACTGAGGGTTCTCCCCAAGACCAGAGAAGAGACTCAGCCCAAGTGTGGGAGCAAGGGCCGGTCAGCAGTCAGCACTGTCCCCTCAACACCACAGAAAGCTCTGAGCAACCCAGGCCCACACCTGGACATGAGGACCCAACTTTAAACCCTCCACTGGTCCCAGCTGCTCTCCTCCCATCAGGGGCCATTAAGCAAGGCCATAGAGGAAGGAAGTGGATTTGCATGGGGCCCTTTATACAGGATAAGACAGGCCTCGAAGCCATATCCACAGGTGTGGGTCAGAGGAAGATCCTGGGGCGTCTCCACCATGGCCTGGACCCCTCTCCTGCTCCCCCTGCTCACTCTCTACACAGGTGCTGACTCCCAAGGCTAAGCCCCCACAGAATCAGGGAACAACCTGGCCCTGATCTTTGCTCAGCATTGAGGAAGTGCACCATCTGGAAAGGAGACCCTCCTCCTTACACTCACCTCTCCTGTCCTCTCTTTCAGGTTTGGTGGGCTCTTCTGAAGTGACTCAGCCCCCAGCAGTGTCTGTGAACCAAGGACAGACAGCCAGGATCACCTGCCAGGGAGAGGCCGTAAGAGAATATTATCCTGTCTGGTTGCAGCAGAAGGCAGGCCAGGCCCGTCACAGTCATCTATGGTGATGAGAAGGAACTTCAGTGATCCCTGACCGATTCTCTAGTTCTCACTCAGGGGACACAAACACCCTGGCCATCAGCGGAGCCCAGGCTGAAGACGAGGCTGACTATTAATGTGCAGTGTGGGGTGATAGTACTAATAGTCAGGGTGACACAGGCAGGGAGGAAGTGAGACAATAACCATCGGGTGTGTCACACTCTCTCCGGGCCCTGCAAGGACAGCAGACAAAGCCGTAAGCAGCTTTGTCCCAGGTCCCAATACCTGTGTCCAAAGGTAACGGTCCTTAAATTTCTGCATCATGGTGACTGGTGTTCCTTGGCAAACTGTCCAGGGGAGCGTGGGGGTCAGGAGAGGGCCCCACAGAGAGGACACTCTGGGCGTCTGTAAACGTTCCCTCGAGATGGGTGAGCACACGTGGGAGGAAACCAGCAGAGGCTACGGAGGGAGCCACCCAAGGACACGGGAGGGGACCATCACCAGTCAGCACACCAGCCTGCAGTGCTTGTGTCCAGTCAGGGGAAGATCCCAGTTCAGGCATCAGGTGGACAAGTCAGGGGACCTATGTCCCACGGTGGGAAACTTCATCCCAACCAAGGTCTGCTCTGGTGGCATCTCAGAAAGTGTCAGTGAGAGCAGGTGGACACAGGATGGACCTGTGACCAGTAAGACATCGAACCCCAACTGGGAATCCCCAACACAGGGGGACGCACACGTGTTCCAGATCCAACAGGAATCAGTCCCGTTGCCTGACATCCTGTCAGACTT
>NW_028080973.1:0-904 GCF_014824575.4 Sturnira hondurensis | reverse complement strand
ACATATCTGAAGGCTAAAATTTGTACTTGAGGGTTTATTGGTTGAATAGTAGAAATAAAGGCTGCCAATGACTTCAGTCTTTGGAGACAGTTTGATTAAGATGTCTTATCACTGTAAGCATTGATAAAATGGGGACATCGCAGGTGGAGGGGATGGGGGGGAGGGGGACCTCTCCTGGACTTGTCTTTGTAAAGTGCCTCTAGCCTCATAACAACAGAAGGAAACCCAACATTAGCATCAGGACACAATAAGAGCATCCTGAATCTCCCTCTCCTTGTTATGTCTATTATCAGAACTAGGCATCCTGCTTGCAGGCAACAGCACATCCAAGTATTGGTGACTCCAACTCCGCGCTATTAAGTGTAGTTCTTGGGTAATACAAACATAATTTTTGAAATGCAAACACATGTTCATTTACCAGTCAGTAATCCTGAATTCATTCAATAGAATCTACCAGCTTATATGAGCACCTTCGGAAATCAAATCCTAATCCTCACTCTGAGATAAATCATCTCCCAGCTACAGTATTTAGACATCAGCTACTATCAATACATAAGCTAAAATATTTACAATTAAATGGATGTTTTGCGACAAATGGTTGAGTGCCAGACATACAAGCACTGTATGTGTGTATTTCAGAATGAATAAATTGTCACAGCTAAAAACCGTATTTTGAAAAGTGTATACATATCAAAAACAATCCAAAGTTCAAACATCATTTTTCCCTCAGTTCAGTGTGATACCAAGCAATGGCATGACAAGGGAGTCTAATTTTGGAAAGTCTTTACCCTATGGGGAGCAGGGTCTGTGTGACAAGACGCAGATGCATTGTCCACTATAGCGTTCACTATTGCCAACAAAACAGCAACGTGGTGGAATTTAAGAAGGAATATGACATGAAGAG
>NW_028080972.1:0-2003 GCF_014824575.4 Sturnira hondurensis | reverse complement strand
CCCCCAGAACCTCCAGAAGGAAGGTGGTCCTGCCTCCAGAACTGTAAGACCAGAGTTGTTAAGCCATTGTGTTTGTGGGAATTGGCTGTAGCAGCAATAGCACACCAATACAGAATTAAAAAATAAAATCAAGGCAATGTCTTAAATGCCAGAACAAAGAGACAAGGAGACATAAAAATAGAAGACAAATATAACACTAGTGTATCAATTCAGCAGGCCCAACATCCAATCAATAAAAGTTGCAGAAAAAGAGACATTAAATACAGGACCAGTTCCAAGAATTGAAGGACATAATCTTTCCTGAGGTTGAAAGAGTCTACCAAATGGCCAGAGAAATAAAGCAAAAAAAGATTTTCACCAAGGCAGAGCCTCAGAAAATTCAGGCAACTGAGGAGGAAAAAAAAAAAAAGATTTCAAAAACTTCTAGAAGGAAAAAAAAGTCTCATACAAAGAATCAGGAATCAAAATGGCACTTCTCGACAGCAATGTCGCACATAGAAGACAAAGAAGAAATGCCTTCCACCCTGGCTGGTGTAGCTCAATGGATTGAGCATGGGCTGTGAACCAAGGGGTCACCAGTTTGATTCCCAGTCAGGGCACATGCCTGCGTTCAGGACCAGGTCCCTGGTATAGGATGCACCAGAAGCAACCACATATTAATAATCCTGTCTCTCTCATTCTCCATCTCTTCACCTTTCTCTAAAAATGAATAAATAAGATCTTTAAAAGAAAAGGAATGCCTTCCTGATCTGTAGAGTACTAACACTCTATACCCAGCCAAACCTTCAATCAAATGTGACTGTACAAAAATACATTTTTAGGTCTTTTGACCTTAAAAATATATCTCCATGTGCCATTTGCCAGGTTACTATTATAGAATGTACTTTACTAAAACTATGAGAGAGAAAGATCCAACTTTGAACACAGCAAAGGGAATTCCTAGAATGTCAGCAAGAGAAATCTCTGGGCAAGACGGGTACAGCAGCACAGAGAGAAACTCCTTCGGTCTGGAGCAGAACAGAGGCTTTCGGGGGGAAGTCTCCAGGGGGAAAAGATGGAGTTGTAGATGACCTGGTAGACAACCTCAAATGAACATGCAGAATATGCATTAAAGGTATTTAATTAGGTGCTGAAGAACCGAACCTATGAAAAAACAAGGCTGTTTTTAATTCCAGGAAAAGTAAAACATGGTTCAAGAAAGGAAATATCATGATGCATTACTTGGTCTAGTAGTAAACAATATTTACAAATTCATGGAGACAGATTCACTAAATAGGGATTTAAGCAAAAGTTGTACTATACCTATAAGAGGATGGGTAAGGAGAGAGAGCTAGAATTCTATCTGCCAAGATAGGAAATCAGTACCCAATGTCTAAAATCAGTGAAAACCAGAAGAAAAGCTAAAAAAATTGAAAATGGTAACCTCTGGGTAGCAGGGCTGCTGGGTTTGTAAAAAAATATTTATTGGACTTCCGCCAAGATGGAGGCATAGGTGGAAACACTGTGCCTTCTCCCACAACCAAGTTTCAATACAACAAAAGTTTTGGAGAACTAAGACACACCCAAAGACCAGAAAACGGAATTATACGGAAGTCCCATAGCTACGAACCGTTCAACGAGGACAGTAACAGAGGTGGAGCCAGCAGCAGAGCTGGGTTGGGCAGGACAGACCTAGGAGCACAGGCAGCCCAGAACTAGTTGGGGTGCGGGGCAGACTGACCAAGGTCGCACATTCGCGCACAGTGAGACGGACAATGCAGGCCCCAGGGGGGGAACCCAGTGGTGGAGGGCTGACAGCAGTGGCACACTCGCATGCAGTGGAACGAGGCGCGTGGGCCTGGTGACGGTGGTGGCTGCGGTACCGGTGGGGGTTGCGGCTGCAGGCGGCGGAGGGAAGCCATTATCCCTCTTTGACCCCGCCCCCACATACAACGTCACAACCCAGAGACTAAGTTGCCCTGCTCTGGTGAAAACCTAGGGCTCCGATCCTGCTACTTAACAGG
>NW_028080971.1:0-630 GCF_014824575.4 Sturnira hondurensis | reverse complement strand
GCCTACTTAAAGGTTTGTCTATTTTGTTTATCTTTTCAAAAAGCCAACTCCTAGATTCATTGATTCTTAGAATTTTGCTTTTAGTCTCTATGTCATTTAGTTCTGCTCTGATCTTGGTTATTTCCTTCCTTCTACTTGCTCTGGGCTGTCTTTGTTGTTTTTCCTCAAGTTCTTGGAAGTGTCGGGTTAGGTTGTTTGTTTGAAATGTTTCTACCCTCTTTAGGTGAGCCTGTATTGCTATGAACTTCCCTCTCAGGACTGCTTTCACTGTGTCCCATAAGTTTTGGGTTTTTGTGAGTTCATTTTCATTAATTTTGAGAAGTTTTTTGATTTCTTCCCTAATATCAATCTTGACCCATTCGTTGTTTAATAGCATATCATTCAGTCTCCATGATTTTGGATATTTTGTTTTTTTTTCCTGTGGAGTTGGTTTCCAATTTCAGTCCCTTGTGATCAGAGAAAATGCTTGGTATGATTTCTATTTTCCTGAAGTTGTTGAGACTGTTTTTGTGGCCTATCATGTGGTCTATCTTTGAAAATGTTCCATGTGCATTTGAAAAGAATGTGTATTTAGCTTCTTTGGGATGGAGGGCTCACTATATATCAATTAGGTCCATTTCATCTAGAGTG
>NW_028080970.1:0-1541 GCF_014824575.4 Sturnira hondurensis | reverse complement strand
AGTTCAAGAGCACTTCAGTTTGCATAATGGTTCTGGTTGATTGCTTAGACCTATAGTAGTTATGGGAGAATAGCTCTTAAAAGTTTTTAAATGAACCTTAAGTTACATACAGAAAAGTGCCCAGATCTTAAGCGTACAGTTTAATGAACACACCTGCGTAATTGGCACCCAGGCCAGGAAACGAAGCATTTGTGGTACCCAGCTATCCTCACAACCTTCCCATCACGACCTCCTCACAAGAGCAGCGCCGTACTGACTTCGAACACCCTGGGCTGGTTTGTCTGTTTTCAAGCACCGTGCGTTGGACACGGTGCGCACTCTCTTGCTCAGCACTATGTTTACGAGGTTCCTCCTTACCGCAGGGTGCAGTTAAGGGTTATTTGTTCTTAATTCTGTGTAGTGTTCCATCACATGGCTCCACTGCACTTTATTTATGTACTCTGTGGTTGATGGGGGTTTAGAGGATTTCTAAGGGGAGCCATCCCAAACAGTGTTGCTGAGAACATTCTCGTACATGTTCTTTGGTGAACGTATGTATGGGTTTCTGTGGGGTGTACCCTCCCGCTGAGTCACAGAGCCATGGGGATGCCTGTCGTCCAGCTGTGTGCACTGTGCCCGCCTGGCACGGAGCTTGCGGTAAGTGCCACTCCAGCAGTAACACACGAGGACACCAGCTGTTCCACATTCTCACCGAAACTTGGTCTTTTTCAGTTTAACCTTAGGGAGGGTGTGTGACACTGTCCCATCGTGGTTTTTACTTGCATTTCCCTGATGATTAGTGGAGCGCCTTTGCGTGTGTTGTTGGTCACCTGTACACCCTCTTTGTGAAGTGCTTGTTCTTTTGCCTGTGTTAAAGATTAAGTTGTCTGTCTGGATGGTACTGATTGCATCTTTTCCCCCCTAGTAAACCACAATGACCCCTAGGCCAGGAACTGTATCAGTGCATCCCGAGTGTTTTGTGCAATTCCTCATGTGTAAGAGGGACCCGGTCCCATTTGCTGATCATGGTAACCTTATTAGGTGAATAAGGTATTCTGCCCCTTTTATAGATGAGGAAACTGAGGCTCTACATTTTTTACTTGGAAAAATAAAAGCTGTCCTCAGCAATAAGACTCTCATTAAGGGGGAAATTCCTTTATCTCTCTGGGTAATTGTTTTAATGGCAACAGTTTTCCAACCAATAGCATGTGTTTTTGGTAGAATTAAAATGGCATGAAAACGACTGCTGTGCTTTGGAATGGGAGACGTGCCCCACGGAGCCCCGGGACCATCCCAACAACCCCCACACACGCAGTGCATCTTGGTTCTTCTGGATCTTGTAACAAAGTCAAGGAGTTCCATCTACTCACGGGAATATCCTACTACATTGTCTTTCGATCAAGATGATGTGTATTATTTATTAAAATAATTGAAATGTTGTTGCTATTTTGGTAATGAGTGAGCAAATGAACGACTATGTGTCAGTTGTTCTAAAAGTTCTGCTTTTGGGTACAATGTCCAACCCACTAACCCTCTGGGTAACCTTGTGCCTTTACCTTATT
>NW_028080969.1:0-1257 GCF_014824575.4 Sturnira hondurensis | reverse complement strand
TCTCTCTCTCTCTCTCTCTCAAACTTTATTGGAGAGAGAGAGAATCTCACACAAATAAAAAATTTTTAAAAAGAAGTGTGAGTAGCGGGATGGGGTGTGGAGGTGGAAAGGAGTATAAGGAGGATAAATGGTCATAAAAATACAATAAAAATAAACAAATTTTTTAAGTTTGTAAAATCTGCAATGAAAAAAGAGAATTAAAATGAAGCCCATCTCTTACTCTGTATGGTAGTAAATACAATAAAATGGTCATAAAATACAACAAAAATAAACATTTTTTAAGTTTGTAAAACTACAGTGAAAAAAGAAAATAAAAAAAAAGAAGAAGAAGCCCATCTCTTACTCTGTCCATCAGTAGGTAGATCAGTAGGTAGATCACTAAACCCCTTCACGTTCCATTCTGCAAAAGGGAATAGAGTTCATAAGAATACTACCTTGTGCAATGGACTTTTCAAAAATTTTAATCAGGTGGTGCTTATAAGATGCTTAGCTCAGCCCTGTCTCGTGTGGCTCAGGCAATTGAGTGCCAGCCTGTGACCCAAGGGTTGTTGGTTCCATCCCCAGCCGAGGGAATGTGCCTGAGTTACAGGCCACGTCACCAGTAGGGGGAGCACAAAAGGAAACAACATATTGATATTTTTCCCTCTCTCCTTCCCTCTCCTCTCTCTAAAAATAAATAAAATCTTTAAAATAAAAAAAAAGATGCTGCCGCCAAGATGGAGGCGTAAACACTGTGCCTTCTCCCACAACCAAGTTTGAATACAACAAAGGTTTAGTAAAAAAAGACGCAGCCAAAGAACAGAAATTTGAACTATACGGAAGTCCAACAACAACCAGCCGTTCAACCGGGACCAGGAAGAGGGGCTGAGCCAGCAGTGGAGCAGGGTCAGGCAGAAAGCATCCCCCAACCCAGGCACCCAGGCAGCTGAGGTAGCATCATGGACCCAGTGAGTGCACACGGCAGTGGGCTGACCATGGTCGCACATTCATGCGCCTCGGTAGATGGCGCAGCCATGGCATTGGGAGGCAGCAGAGGGGACTGCCATAGCTTTCCTTTGACCCCGCCCCCACATACATCATTACAACCCAGTGACTGAGTTGCCCTGCCCTGGTGAACACCTAGGGCTCCTCTCCTCATACAGAACAGGCATGAACAGTCCAAAACATCATGGCCCAAGAACTCAAAGCCCCAGAGCCGATAACTCTAAGCAACCAAAAAAATAGCCAACCTCTCAGATGCACAGTTCAAAATACTGG
>NW_028080968.1:0-824 GCF_014824575.4 Sturnira hondurensis | reverse complement strand
AGTTCTTAGTACAGCTAAACATAAAAACATTTTACATTAAAAAATGGGTGGACGACCTGAAGGGATATTTCTCCAAAGACATGCAGATGAGGAACAGACACATGAAAAGATACTCAACATCACTAATCCTGAGGGACATGCAAATCAAAACCACAGTGAGATATCACCTTATACCTGACACAGTGACTATTATTAAATAGTCAACAAACAAGTGTTGGTGAAAAAGTGGAGAAAGGGAACCCCCTTGCACTGTTGGGACACTAAATTGGTGGAAGAGCTATGGAAAACAGTATGGAGTTTTCTGAAAAACTTGAAACTAGAAATATCATATGATCCAGCAACTCCACTTCAGGAATTTATCCTAAAATAACTATTTCAAAAAGATATGCACACCCCTATGTTCAATGCAGCAGCATTCCCAGTAGCCAAGATACAGACCTTCATTTTTCAACCTGGAGACCTGCCCAGGCAGGAGGGCTCCCCCTCCTCCAAGCACGGAGATCCCACTTCACTCAACCGGGTCTTGCTTCAAACCAAGGCGGGAAGGAGGAGCGAGTGGAGAGGAAGGCGGGGCCAGGGGCGGAGCTCAAGAGGATGGTCAAAGAGTCACCTTGGAGCAGGCAGTAGGCAGGGAGGGGCCAGAGGCCTGGGAAGAGCGTCAACTTGGAGGAGAGAGTGAATAGGGTGCAGCGTTGGAGGGGGCCCAGGAGGCGCTAGAAATGGCGGTCTGGGCCATCCTAGTGGGCAACCGAAGTCCATCCCAACCCTGGGACCCCCAACTGGGCACTCCGCCTGCCGCCTTGCGTCTGCGGGTCCGGAGCTTC
>NW_028080967.1:0-1723 GCF_014824575.4 Sturnira hondurensis | reverse complement strand
TGCCTGATTGAATCCTCTGAAGAGTTGTGAGTTAGCTAATATCATTTTCCCCGATCTACAGATGAAGAAACTGAGTCAGAGCATTTAAATGCCCTCGCCCAAAGCCACGACTGTTAAGTGGCAAACTGGGACAGGAATGCAGGTCTGATTAAAGTGTCCGTGTGAAGAAGAAGATGGTGAGGATTTGCCTCAGGGTAGGATGTAGTGCTGTGAGGATGCTTCCTGTTCAGACTCAGAAGCACATCGTCTGCAGAAATTTCATTCTACTCAAGCAGCCAGCTTCCAAGCCTGCTGTCAGTCAACATCTGTCTCTCGGTTTTGTAAGCAAGATTAGTGGCATTGGTTCATCTCTGATAGTCTGAAGTGGTGCCAAGGGGGAGGGGAGGTTGTTTGCCCCCGAATTCACCACCAGGCTCGGTGGGAACAGCTTCTCTCCTGATCAGCGATGAAATGCGCTCTCCTGATTTTAGAAAGCCATCTCTGCACACATCTCGGGTGCCTTCTCAGAGAGACACTGAGATCCCCTTGTCTTTGGACCCTCTTGCTCTGTCGGGCAGGAGACACAGACAGAGAGAAACTCATTTGGCATGAATAAGGCAGCAGAGAAAACCCTTCACTGGTGAGAGTAACGTGTCACAACCTGGTTTTCTGTGGCCAAGTGACCGATCTTGTCAGTAGTAACGCTATTGCAACATTCCCATTGACATCCCCATGACCCAGTGATTGTTTTTGGAATGAGTGCAAAGACATCAGACACTAAGAAGTATAATTAGAAAAGGGAAAAACAGACACTCACCAGAGCTACACCTTTAGGCTGGAGTGTTTACAGCACTATTTTTTAAAGAGTATGGCCCTCTGTCTCACTTTTGCTTCCTAACATACGAATTACACAGTTTTTGCATTCCAGGTTGTGTAACTGCAGCACAGACGTGCACTTTAATCGGAGTACACACTGTGTCAGCACACTGAGTTCGTGTGCCAGGCACATTCAGAACAGGGTGTTCCGTGCTCTTCAAAACAAACTGCTGCAGGGCAGACAGAGAACACCAAGTCAGAGCTCCAGTCCCAGGGACGTTCCGCAGCAGACCGAGCTCACGTGATGTGGTTGCCCTCAGACTGCGTGGCTAAGCTGGGTGATTTGGTTTGGTGTGACTGTGGGGTTTGGGGGCCCTTTCCCTTAAGTTGCATAGACTTTAAGTCAAGAGAAAGTATCTCTTTTTACCTTGTCTATTTCTTTCCCTACCCGAAAAAGCCCTCAGAAGCATCCTGTATGTACTTTTCTTCTCTTTGGGCACGTCGTAGATCATTCCCTTCCTGTAAATTATGCAGGTTGGAATTGGCAACAGACGTCCTGAGCCCCAGAGGCTGAGCTCCCAGTGAGTCATGTGGTTATTATTAAATATTTATTAAGTGAGCATTGGTACTAAGACATGCGAGGTCAGAAGCAACCACAGTTCTTCCACAGCCAGAGCTGCCGTGGTTCTCCTCAGGAGCAACCACTGAGACAACTAAAAAAATAGCAGCTGGCGGTGCAGGAGCTGCCTCTGTCCCGGACGCAGCTTCCTTACTGCGGCCAAGGGCGTGCACTTGGGTGGCTCCGAGGCGGTGTGTGAGTGCTTGTCAGCAGTCCTGCAGAACTTGTCACACCAGTGCTCCAAGTTTAGAAGCCACTTAAGGAACTGTAGCCCTGGCTGGTGTGGCTCAGTGGACTGAGCACTGTCCT
>NW_028080966.1:0-554 GCF_014824575.4 Sturnira hondurensis | reverse complement strand
GCACATATGTAGAGATATATGCAGAGAGAAATACAGCGAATGTGGTAAACAGTTTAAAAATATCTGAGTAAAAAATATATGGGGATTCTTTGCATCCTTCTTGGAACTTCTTCATTAAGTCTAAACTACTTTTGAAATAAAAAATGTTTAAATAATGTCCATCTAGGGTCAATCGAGGTCCAGTGGGTCATTTCCAGTGATGTCTTTCTGTGGCGTTAAGCTGACAAACAAGTTCCAGTATCTAACTCAGACTTCCAAAAGAAAAGAATTGAGTCTTTTATAATCCCCAGAAATCATAATTTCCAGAAACTACTGTAATTTAGTGGTGGTTACTTAGATTGGAGCCTATTTCAAGCCAGTAACTAGAAATTACCATCCTATCAAACTACAAAACATGAGAATGTTGAAATAATTATATATCATCGATGTCACTGAGATGAACCAAGGTTCAGAGCCACCTTCATCCTCTGGGAGATGGTGGTGTATAACTCAACTTCACAGGATACATAAATTTGATTGAAATGTTTTTGCAATAAAGGCAAGGGCACTATTTC
>NW_028080965.1:0-758 GCF_014824575.4 Sturnira hondurensis | reverse complement strand
TGGGTTTGAAAATGTAAAGAGGATGTCTTGGGGGATACCACATACAAGGAGGCAAGACAGAGGGGGATGTGAGGCTAGAACAAAAATTAATTGTGTGACTCTAGGAGGCTAGCTCCCGTGTCTATGCCATGTATGACTTGAAAATGCTCCTGACAGGCTCCAAGTGGCCTTTACAGTTGTAAGAGAAACTGGAACCCATAAGGATTAACTGGACCCAAAGAGCTCTCCCATGCCTCCAAGCTTCCAAACTTGATGATCAAAGTGAAAACTGGTGCCTTTTGTCACAGTGCTAAATACTTGTCCCAGATGTCAACGAAGCTGAAGGAGGGAGCGTGGAAGTCTTTTAAGCAGCTGCCCCACACCCACAAGGGGAGCCAGTGTGTCAGCGACAGTGGGAGGGGGCTGCAACATCACTGGGGGCCAGCACCCACCTTCTGAGCACAGAAATAATTGGTCCAGTGCTTCACCTCTGCCTCCCAAATTGCACGCAAAATGTTTCTTGTGGCCCAGCCTAATTTAAAACTATGCAGAGAAAAGAATTCTGGGAAAAGTAGTTCTAGCTTAGCTAACTTGTCTCAGTATAAGCTCACCACATTTAGGGTGTGGCAATGAGTTTGATCTAGCTAACATTTATGGTGGTCCTGTTACTTACACTTTACAGAATTTATTCGACTCTAACATTAGGTAATATATAAATTAATGATAGAATCAATAAAAAAAGTTCAAAACATAAAAAGGGAGAGGAGAGTATATATATA
>NW_028080964.1:0-2649 GCF_014824575.4 Sturnira hondurensis | reverse complement strand
TCGAGTCTGAGTGCACATTCAAGGCGGCTGGGTGGGAAGGCAAACAAGTTCTCGTGGGGGGGGGGGGCTCTTCCTAGCTAGGCTGTGAGCGTGGACCTTCTCACTCCATCTGACGTCCTTCCCTATGTCTCCTCTGATAATGGGAGGAGAAATGGAGACAAGAACTAGCCCTGAAAGAAAACTAAGTAGAAAGACAGCCCTGGCTGGGGTGACTCAGAATAGTGGATTGAGCATCGGCCTGAGAACCCACAGGGTCACAGGTACAATTCCAGGCAGGGCACAGGCCTGGGTTGCAGACCAGGACTCCAGCTGGGGGTGCATAAGAGGCAACCAATCAATGTTTTCCGCCCTCTCTTTGTTCCTCCCTTCCCCCCTCTCTAAAAATAAATAAATAAATAAAATCTTTTTTAAAAAGTAGATGGACAAAGAAAATGTAAAACTCCTTGTCCAGGCCATGACCTCTGCCTGTAGCTTTCTGAACTGGGCCACAGAGGTGAAAGGTCATCTTACACCTAGATGAAGGTTTAACGTGCAGAGATGGTATGTAACTTGACCCAAGTCACTTAATGGAAGGATAAACGGAGCTATATATATATAGATACAGAGACTTCTGCCAGTAAAATTTCCAATATAACACTTGCTACTCACCTTGGTATCACAGAGTGCCCGGCCACAGCCCAAAAGCAAACAGAAGTCCTATTGATAGTATTTCTCAGCAGCAGTCATTGCCTGTCATAAAACAGTAAAATGGTGATGGTAATTTCTGAGTTATATTCCACCCGTTTATTAATGAGCATTGGTGTATGTCATACTCCGACAGGAGCTGTCTTTTAGGAAGGCATTTTTCTGGCCTCAGGGAAGCATAGGACGGCTGCCAGTGCTGCTGGGTTTATGCACACGCCACAGAGCCAGAGCGTGTTTCCGAGGCTCCTGTGCTGTAAGTTCGGTGGGGACCCCTGCCCCTGTGAGGAAGTGCTCTTCCTGACTCTATATTTTCATTTCCACGAGCTGATAATATTTTAATTCCATTGACTAACAATTGGAATTATCTTCAACCACCAAATGCTCTCATGCTTGTTCTCTTTTCCATTGGTAGAATGACTCAGTGTTATATCTTAACTTTTATTTTTAGTTTTGTCTGATCAAAAAATATTAATATAATGGTAACTAAAACTGCAGAATAAGGGATCAGATAATTTAGAATTAAGAGAACACAGCTGCAAAAAGTAATTTGGGAAGTCAGGTTGTGATGCAGAGGGCAAAACTTCCCAATCAGTAAAAATGGGTTATCTTTATTCCAATTATTAACTTTTCAGTTTAGAGATTAAATGTATTTAAATCATTGCTTGTTGTTTCTAATAGTGTCTAAAAAGACTGATATATTCCTGAGGTTTCTTACCCTATCCTGAACTCTAGACAATTATTTTTGTAGCTAAATTTAATATCCCTTACTGAGTACACTGTTATGTAGAATGGTCCCTCGCTTGATCATATTTATAGAAGAGTCTGGGAGTTCACGTGAGAGTTTACTTCTAAGAGACACCACTCAACCTTAACTGATGCTTTTCTCGGGTTCTTAGTTTAAAAACTTCAAAGCTCTGCCATGTGTTGAACTGTGATTTTAAAGCTACTCTAAGCAGTTCTTCTTTGGATTAACACAACTTCCTCTTCACATGTCTCCAAATTACAAGCACAAAGCAGATCTAAACCACAAAATGCATTTGAGTGTTACAATTGTTCGTAGGTTTATAACAGTCCACTGTTATAGACTAAAATGATTAGCAAGTCATTAACCTCTAATGGTCAACATTTTATTTATTTAAGGCAAAAATAACAGCTTTGCCAACACACAGGATTTATGTGTACAGGGTGGGCCAAAAGTAGGTTTACAGTTGTTCATATGGAATGTAGTAAGATAATTAATAAATAACAACACAAGAATGGGTGAACTGTTTTGTGCACTCAACAACTTTCACTCAGCCCTGTATTTAGTCCTCAAAGTATGTGTTTTTCACTGGGCCTGGCACTCATTCATTTAACAAAAACATCATAGCTTCCATTCAAAAGGGCAGAGAGATATATATGATAACACTGTCATATCCATTTTATATGCTGGGAGCATTTGAATTCAGTTGAAAGGCCTTCTGTACCACATTCTTCACTATTTCATCCTTGACTCTGTCTTTAAAAATAACTAGAGAATTACAGTGACAATATAATTATTTTCACTGAAAACTTGGACCAATGCTGCACATTTAATATCAGTTTGTAGAGACTTGCCTTTTGTGATGAGTCAGTGCCCGGAACAGCCTTGAATCCACCACCATTGCGGAAAGGGCCATGCTGCCTTTGCCCTGACTTCTGACTGAGCCTAGACAGAATGAGCTGGCTGGCCCTTGCTTATGCTAATTGCTTTTGCATAAGCAAAGAGAGCTCTTTAATCAAACAGGAAGTCTCTGTGAAGAATTCACAGGAAGTCACAGGACTAGCATGCCCTTTAGGACATCCCTTTGAATGTCTGTGAACAGGTCAGTGGATACACCTGGTGGGGGTCTGTGCATGCATCCAAGATGGATCTGGCAGCATTCTCCAGTCACCATCTCAGGTGTCCTAAAGAATATATAACCACTGCCCATATGTGTTCATTAC
>NW_028080963.1:0-937 GCF_014824575.4 Sturnira hondurensis | reverse complement strand
GACTATTTCTTATATATATTATATATAATATTATATATATTATATATTATTATATATAACATATAAAATATATTATATAATATATAATATATAATATATGATATATATAATATATAATATATATATTCTCCAAATGCAAGAATACACATGTGATTCATGGCATTTACAGTATTTGCAACATTTATGTTTGCTGTGGGGTGAAACTTATCTGTTGTCAGTATGAACATCACAAAACTGCTTCCTGTGTTTTCTTGAAACACTCTAAAAAATGTCAACACTGCTTATGCGAATCACTCCTGATTTCAACTCATGGCACATTTATTCTAGTCAGTCAAATTAAAAACCTCAGTACTCACATCAAAAATTAGGTATAAAAATTGCTTTGACGGCACCTTAAATAAAATTATGTTTAAAGTATTTAAGAAATACTTTCTTGTTGCCCTGGCCAGTGTGGCTCAGCGTCATCCAGTAACTGAAAAGCTGTAGGTGCTATTCCTGGTCAGGGCACACACCCAGGTTGCGGGTTCCATCCCCGGTCTGCACACACGTGGAAGGCAACCAATCGGTGCTTCTCTTTCACAGGGATGTTTCTCTCTCTCCCCCATTCTCTCTCTCTAAAAGCAAGGCAAAAATGTCCTCAGGTGAAGATAAAAATAAAACAATTTTAAAAAAAAGTTTTACTATTAATTTATTGCTATTATTAAAGAAAATGGTGATCTAGAGTTTATCCGATGGGATACGTATTCTGAGGTTGGAGATAACCTAATCAGAAATGAAAGCCACCATGAGCTCACGAAGGCAGAGTGTCTTTTTTTCAGAAGCCCCATTCACAAGCCCAGGCTCCAGAACAAGACTGTCAGAGACCGGGCCTGGTGAATTGTTGCTGGTGTGAGGAGGATTTGCTGTGATTACTCATGCTGTGATTTAGATTAAGCCA
>NW_028080962.1:9755-19054 GCF_014824575.4 Sturnira hondurensis | reverse complement strand
TAAATGATCATGTCATTTTCAACTAAATGGAACTGTTCAAATGGAAAGTTTCTTAGTCTTTTCAAATGAAAATGATCAATTCTTAGAATAAATGTCAGAATTTCTGTCAATGGGTAAGAAAGCTGATCAGGTTAATTTAAGATTATACAGGAAATAAATAATTGAGTTATGAAAACATTAATCTTTATGTAAGTAAATTTGATATATATGCACACATTATACCTAAATATTAATGTATAATATGTGTATATATTTTAGACACATACACAAGGTCACATAGGAGAGAGTAACCTAAAAAGTAGAACCAAGACCAAAGTCTCAAAAATAAATCTGTTAAAAATTAACCCAATAAAAAAATAACCTTAATTGAGGCCTTCAAGATACACTGTGAAGGAAAATGAGGCATCAAAGGGCAAACAGGAAAAGGAGAAAGCTGGTTGGTGAGTGAAGTGGGAGGGTGAATAGGTCTGTGCAGAATAAGATGAAATACATAATCTAAAGATCGATGATTCCAAGATAAGAATGGTAATCATTAATCAGATGTCGTAGCTCAAAGAAATAAGCTCTTAGATGAGATGGCATCACAAAGGGTATGAAAGGTGACAGGAAGAAAACAAGGCATCAAAGTGGCAAACAATCAGAGCAGAGAGTTGGAGAGCAGGTAGGGTTGGATGGTGGGTAGGTCTGTGGCAAATGAGAGACTAAACTAATAATGTAAGAACAAAGTTTTTAGTGAATTTACTAAAATTTATCAAGATGATAGGTCATTAAAAATAAGCCCAGAAATGAGATAACACAGTGAGCATGTGCACTGTGCTGTGAAAAAGAAGGCATGCAATGGCAAACAAAGTGGAAAGTCAGACAGAGATTGGGGTGGTGGGTTTTTGGGTCTATAAAAATATAACACTAAACAAATCATCCAGAGTCACAAATAAGTTTAGAATACATTTTAGATAAAGAATGGAACAGAGGTGGGAGAGATTGATGCAAATAGACTTTTACAACAATGTCAGTTTTCTATCCTGACATTCTACAAGTTACTCATCACAGCATTGCTGCTTTATTCTAGAGATAAACTGACAAAGAAGATGCCTTGGCCAATTTATAGAGAATTTCCAGCTTTTGCTAGTAAATCTTTCCTACCACCCTTTCCCACCTATTTTGGAATAGTTATCCTTAGTTTTTCTAATATTTATAACTTTTTGGAGACCAGATACACATATTTAAGTATGGGAAAACACTTGATGAACTGAATTATGTTATAGCTCCTCAGGTCCCCATTCTTCCCAATCAGTTAATGAAGCTGCCTTCCTTTTATGTTATATTGTCATAGTCAGTGTTTCAGAATGTTTCAAATTTACTAGCCCAAAAAAAAAAATCACATAAAGATGGCAGTAAAGAGGTAATATGCCCTGGCTGTTGTGACTCAGTGGATTTAGTGCTGGCCTGCAAACTAAAGGGCCACTGGTTCAATTTCCAGTCAGGTCTCATGTCTGTGTTGAGGGCCAGGTGCCCAATGCAGGGTGGAGCAAGAGGCAACCACACATTGATGTTCTTGTACCTCTCTTTCTCCCTCCCTTTCTCTCTCTGTGAAAATAAATAAATAAAAATATTTAAACAATAATAACATTGTCTTTCACGTGCCCCAGAGAAGCTGTAGCACTGACTGCCACATTACAGAGCATACTATCTACAGACCTCAGAACTGGGGAGACAGAAGCATTCCTTCCTTAGCCACAGGTGCTCACACTGATCCCTTTTACAGGGGTGGAGGTTCCCAGGAGTGTTAGCTAAGGTCTGGCAGCCGCCATTACTGGAAGGAGAACAAAGGCACAAACACAGGAGCCAGCTTCTCTTAACCCACTCTGCCCATCGTTGAATTTTCTCCCCTTTACTGAATCTGTTTTCATGGACCCGCTAAAATCTTTAGAGAAGTTTTTGATAGTGTAGTTCAGTGGGTTGAGCATGGGCATGGGAACCAGAGCATAGTGGTGTGATTCCCATCAGGGCACATGCCTGGGTTGCAGGCCAGTTCTCAGCAGGGGGATGCACAAGAGACAATGATACATTGACATTTCTCTCTCTCTCTCTCCTTCTCTTCTCCTCTAAAGATAAATAAATTAAAAAAATTAAAAAAAAAAAAAACTTTAGGGAGACTCACTCCAGTACTGGTTAAGCAAAAGGCCACTCATCAGACCTGTGGAATCTGGGCAAGAGCCCGATGCAATCATGTTATTCTTTTCTTCGAGAATGTTTTGGACTATTGATCCCAAACTAAATATTACATCACCACCCTCTCCAAAACTCTTATTTATATATATGTATATAAGTGAGAACCCTCAATTCATAATCTACAGCTTCCCTGGTGTTTCTAATTCCTAGAACTGACAAGCTTCCTAACATTAAACTTAAACTATGACTCTGTTCAATTAACTTTATTTCTGATGACGTAACATTAATTAACTGAGATAAAAATATCAAACAAAAAAGACTTATTAAAATAATTTGGCTTTTTTTAAAGTCTTGTGTCCTTTTCTTTATGC
This sequence comes from Sturnira hondurensis, assembly GCF_014824575.4. Classification (NCBI taxonomy): domain Eukaryota; kingdom Metazoa; phylum Chordata; class Mammalia; order Chiroptera; family Phyllostomidae; genus Sturnira; species Sturnira hondurensis. The sequence continues at coordinate 16,511 of NW_028080962.1, read as the reverse complement.
CACAAGCTCTGATAATATTGGGCATGTATATTAATCTCATTTCTATTACTGAAACAGCTTTTCAAAACTTTCTGTAGTTTATTTCTTCCAATTTTCAAAGAAAAAAATAAGTGCCAATAAAATTGTCATAACATGTATTACTGTTACTTTTGTATGCTATGCTTAAATCTGGAGTATTTGATCCCACTTCTGATCTTGGCCTAGATAGTTTCAGGAAGCTAAAGTCATAATGAAAAAGTAAATGTGACACATGTTGCCTGTAAACTCTTTCTCTTAGGTGGATTCTACTCCATGTGACTGTGATTTTTTAGGTAAACCAGCTAGCAAATCTGCCTTATTTCATGCTTGAATGATCTATCCAAGGCTATCAATGGGCTACTTAGGTCCCTACTATAATTGTCTATTTGTCAGTTTCTCCCTTTAGTTTGTTAGTGATTGCTTTATTTTTTTTTGATTCTCCCAAGTTGGGTGCAAGTGTTTTAATAAGTACTATATCCTCTTGATATCCTGTTCCCTTTATCTTTATAAATTGTCTGTCTTTGACCCATTATCACTTTTGTCTTAAAATCTATTTTGTCATGTAAGAGGGGACCCTCAAATAAACAGAATTTATTTCTAAAAATTGTATATTTATTCTTACATGTTTAAACTTCAGTCACTTTGAACGTACTCTTCATTTGGTGCAATACACTTATTGAGACTTTTTGACTGTTCAGAACAGTTTTTGAACTCAATGATTTTGATGCCTTGTAGTGTTTATTCCATTTTTCCTTTCATCTCTTCCACATCAGCAAAACACTTCCCTTTTGGGACTTTTTCATCCAGGGAAACAAAAAAATAGTTGCTTAGGGAGATATTCGGTGAATGGCGAGAGTGGGACACAGGGGTCAGGCAGTTTTGGGGCAAAAACTCCTGGACACTTACTGAGGTGTGGGCAAGTATGTTCCCAATCCACCCATCACAGAATGGGCAAACATGTTGAAAAAACCTTCAAAAAAATTTAACTGCGGCTGAACAGAGCATCACATAACACCAGCTGGTACACTGATAGAGATGGATTCCTAGAACCTTCACCTAGTGGGGAGAGCCTGGACTTTAAGAGGCCTGTGTTCCAGAAGATAATTTCATTTTCCAGTGTGCCGCCTCATATATGTCATATGACCACACCTGCTTTTCTCTAGATGCCATTTGCTTTGAGTGTCATTTTCTACCCTTTAATTTTGTGTCTGTTCGTCCTTTCTGAGATGAGTCCCCTGAAGCAGTCAGTGCTTGGGTTTTGTTTTTTGATCCAATCCACTACCCTGTGATTTTTATAAATGAGTCCCATCTATTTTCATTTGGGATGAACAGAGATATGTAAATATTTCCTTTTCTGCTAGCCCTGTGTCTCCATTATTTCTCATACCCCTGAATTTCCGCTTTTTAATTTGGTTGTATTTTATAATTTTTCCCCTTATTTTCTTCTTGTTGTATATCTCAGCTTTCAATTATTTTTTGTGGTCACCATTCACTTTATACCAAAGAAAGTTTAATGTATGCAGTAGTCCTTTTTTCTTCTGAATTCATCTGTATTCCTCTGTGCAAATTCAAACCTATGCCCCACCATTTTCATGGTTTTGCTGTCATATTTTATCCCTTTTTATGCTGTGCTCATTTCCAAACTGCTGTGGCTATTGTCTTCTTTTTAAAGATCTGTTCTTACTTTGTTTAATCTTCTTTTTTCATATTTGTAATATTTTATTTGCATTTAAAAACAGATTACCAACACAAAAACATAACAAATATTACTCATACTAACAATACTTTTATTTGCATTTTTAATTTAAGTATTGCTTAAGTACAGTTTTCTGTCTTTTACTCCCATCCCAGCTCACCCCCTCCAGTGTTCCCCAAATCCCTCCCATTTCCACCCCCCTTAGTTGTTGTCCATGTGTCCTTTATACTTGTTCCTGTAAATCCTTCCCCTTTTCCCCTGAAATTCCCTCCCCTCTCCCCTCTGGTCCCTGTCAGCCTGTTCTCGATTTCAGTGACTTTGGTTATATTTTGCTTGCTTGTTTGTTTTGTTGTTTAGGTTCCTGTTAAAGGTGAGATCATATGGTATTTGTTTTTTACCGCATGGCTTATTTCACTCGGCATAATGCTTTCCAGTTCCATCCATGCTGTTGCAAAGGGTAGGAGCTTCTTCTTTATTTCTGCTGCATAGAATTACATTGTTTAAATGTAATTAGACAATTACATTGACTAAATGTAATTGATCAAAAAACTTTATTTCTGCTGCATAGAATTACATTGTCTAAATTACATTGTAATTGTAATGTAATTGTAATGTAATTGTCTAAATGTAATTAGACAATGTAATTCTATGCAGCAGAAATAAAGTTTTTTGATCAAGCAGCAGATCAAGTTTTTTGATCCATTCGTTTACTGATGAGCACCTAGGTTGCATACTTTGTTTAATCTTTATATATTATGCGAGTGTTTAATAACCTATCCTGAATGAAAGTGGCATCTTCTTGATTCTACTTGTCTGTTATTTTTCTTATTCATAGTTGTGTGTTTTCTTTTTCTTTCATGTAGCAGAGCACCTTTAAGCCTTTCTTGTCATCCGGGTCTTCTGGTAGTACAGTCACTCAATGTCTGTATGTCTGGAAGAGTCTTTAATTCTCCTATATATCTTTTATATAAAGAATAACTTTGTTGGATGTATTATTTATGGTTGATGTTCTCTCCCATTCAATAGTCTGAGTATTTAATTGCACTCTCTTCTAGCTTGTAGGGTCTCTGAAAAAAATCCAATTATATTATAAAGGAGATTGCTTTATAGGTTACCATCATTTTTTCCTTGTCTGCCTTGAGAAATTTTTCTTGTTAATTTTTTTCTTTTTTGGCATTTTTTTGTTGTTCACATTTATTTGTCTCAATGTTCTCCCCACTACTCCCCCCACCTATGCCTTCCTCACTTCCCACCCTTGATCCTACTCATCTTTGGTTTTGTCCATGTGTCCTTTATACTCTTGATAGCTTGAATATAATGTGCCTTGGAGGATCCTTTTTGGTTGAGTTAATTAAGTGTCCTGTTGGTTTCTTGGATTTGAGGATCCAGTTATTTACATAGAAATAGGAAGATGTCACTGATCATTTGCCATATGAGTTCTCTGTTCCCCTTACCCTCTGTTCCTTCTGGTGTATCCACTATTCTTATTTTGCTCCTTTGATTAGAGGGAGAGAGTTCTCATAGAGTTCTTTCCTTACTTTTTTGACTCCCAATTCTCTCTGTTGTTCCACCTGAGTCATTTCTAAATTTCTGTCTTCTAAGATGTCACTAACTCTTTCATCCATCTGGTCTGCTCTACTTTCTAAGCCTGCTAGCTCACTCTTTACCTCCTTTATTGAGTTCTTCAGCTCCAGAATTTCTGTCTGGGTCCTTTTTATGATTTCAGTCTCTTTAGTGAAATACTTCTTTTGTTCATTGACTTTACTTCTGAGATTGTTTAACTGTCTTTCTGAGTTTTCTTACATCTCATCAAGTTTTCAAAAATGCAATCTAAAATTCCCCATCATTTAAATCACATATTACTGTTTCTTTTATATTTGGAATTTTTTTGTTTGTTTTCTTTCTAAATTCCCTCATTATATTCAGTGTGCTGCTGGAACTTCTGAATCTCTGTGGGGCTTTGATGCCTTGGCAATAGAAAATCCTCATTATTCCCCAAGGATTGGGTGCCCCCTTTACAAGCTGGTCACTTCTGTCTAAGAGTGCCACTCCTGTGGTTTGGAAGGGGCATGCTATCTTTCTCCCATATGTCCCTAGTGCTGCCTCTTTCTTACAGCGAGAAGTCAGGGCTGGGCCAGGTTAACCCAGCTGCTTCTACACAGCTGTGCCTGCAGAGTGGGCAGGGGGGAGATGAGTTCACACATGCGTGGTTCTCTTACTTGTGGTTTTAGCCACCATGAGTTCAGACCACTTACAATGAAAAGATTTTTTTCTGCCTTTTGCCATCTGCTGAGTGAGAATTTGATTGCCCTGGTGAGCCAAAGAAAGATGTGCTGGGCAGGATTCCCAACTGTGGAATCCTTGGTTCAGTGCTGGCAGCTTGGAAGCACTGTGAGTTTTTTGCACTTTCTCTGGCCCTGGACCCAGTGCACCCAGGCTCCGTGTCTGCCAGCCACCCAGGCCCATTTGCTGTCTCTGCCCCTCCAGTCCTGTCTGTTCAGCGAGGGGTGCACACCAGTCCTTCACTGCTACCCTGTCCACTGAGGCTCTAGTCAGCACAGGACTAGATTTGGCTTCTTTACCTGTCCTTCTCACTCCTTGTCTTTTTGTCCAGACCAATATGCCCACCTTGAGATATCTCTCTGCACAATCTTTCACACATGTTTCACACATGTTCCTTGCGTTGAGCAAGGAAGTCCTTCAGTTACAGCTGTCCAGCTTCCTCTAAGTTGAAGCAGAGAGATACTTCATGCTTGAAGAGGAGAAGACCCAAATGTGCCAGGCTTTATTTCCTGTTACAGCAGAAAGGGTGATAGGAACAAAGGGGCACAACCAGCTTCGAATTTTAGGTCACCTAGTCCCCCTATCCATTCAGTAACCTGGCCCCATCTCTATACTATTCTGACCAATTGGGTTAAATACTACTTTCTCAGGGATGGGGGGGAAGGGAAAAGACAACAACTGAAAGGTGTGGGTGAGTCAGGTTTAGCAGAAAAATGTTGACAGGTTTTCCCTTCCGAAAACCTTATAGTTACTTTGACGAAATTATGAGGTCAATCTAGCTCTCTCACTAGTTGTGAACTACTTACTACTTTTCAGCATGATAAACAACCCTCAAACAGCCCCCACTACTCCTATGTCTCAAAGCTTGGGATCAGGCTAACACTGACAGACAATAGACAGCCACCTGCCATTTAAAAAAATATTACTCCACTAACCAAGATTTCCATGGTATTTCATCCCATTGCCAAGTGAAAAATTTCAACATCAGTCACTACTTAGGACTGGATGTAGCATCTCTGATACATGAGGCATTCCAAAATTTAGTATTTTCTACTCAATAAAATGAAGTTAGATCTCTTAACAGCACAAACTGGTAATTTTTCTATTTTAGCATACTTTTGGTCAATAAAAATTAATATGGCATTCTTAATTTTTAAAAATTTTTCCACTTGTAGCCCTGGCTGGCAGAGCTCAGTGGATTGATCATGGGCCTGTGAACCAAAGGGTGACCAGTGTGATTTCCAGTCAGGGCACATGCTTAGGTTGCTGTCCAAGTCCTCAGCATGCGACTCCAGAGAGGCAAACACACCGTGTTATTTCTCTCCCTCTCTTTCTCCCTCCCTTCTCATCTAAGAAATAAAATAAATAAAATCTTTGTAAAATACCCATTTAAAAAAGGGGAAAACAGAAACCGTGATCATGACTTTAAAAAATGTGTTACTTATAATATTATCAGTTCTGTAACCCTATCTCTATACAAACATAGGTAAAACTGCATGAATAGTAATACCTTTTGTGGGAAAATACTGAGATAATGTCTTGGACAATTTTTACTTTAAATTTTTTAGGTATTCGGCATTAAAAAAGAGTGAAATGTTGAGATTTGCAACATAGGCCTAGAGGGCATCATGCTAAGTGAGAGATAACAAGATATACAACATATGACTTCAATTATATGTGGAATTAAAAATAAACAACAAACAAAATAAAACAAAAATTGACTCATAGAATCAGAGACCAAACTTTGTTTACCACAGGGAAAGAGGATGGATGAATCAGTAAAAAAATGAAGGAGAAAAGTAGGTACAAACTTGCAACTATAAAATAAATAAGTTGCAGAGGTGCAGTATACAAAACAGGGAATATAGTCAATAATATATAAGAACTTTGCCCAGGGACAGATTGTTACAAGACTTAGTGTGAACCACACTGTCAAGATATAAATGTTGAATTGCTATTCTGTACACTTGAAGCCAATATAATATAGGAGGTCAACAGTACTTTATATTACAAAGTTCATTATATGAGATAGCTGCATGAAATAAAATTGCAAAATTTTTTGTTAACTTCATATTTACACTAGTTCTGATTGGCTTGTAGATTTTAGCTATTGAATATGTCATTTACAAACTAATTTTCTCAACACTTTAGAAATATTACAATAATGTTTTGTAATTCTCTCCATATAAGATAGTTGTCAAAAAGGTAAGTACACTTTTTGGAACTTAAATTTGTTTTAAACTATTGAATAGCATTCATTTAACACTTCTTGGCAGAAAAGCCCAATCTGTTAATTGGAAGAAGCTGGGCAAGATGACTTCTTGAGGTTTTTTTTTAACGCTCTTCATGGGGAAAAACTTTCCTTTTATCTTTATAGGTTCTATGCAGAATTAATAGAAAGTGACCTGATATATTAGGATCCAGTACACAGCTCTTTAAGTAGTTCTCACAGAATAATCTTCATAAGATTGCAGCAAACAAATAATAAAATTCTAACTAAGAGAAAATTTGAGAAAAAATAGTAGAACAGTAATGTAATATAATATTTGCTTTTGAAAATATCGACTCCCAATGCTAATTACTTCTCATCTGTAAATGTTCCATAGCTTCTTGGTTTGCCTTCTTCTATCCATGCTCTTCTATCTCAGATCTATCTCTCACTGTCATTACAGTGCTTTTCCCTAAGATGAGATAGAAAAATACCACTACTTCTTTTTAACTTTCAGCGACTCACATTGCCTGCAAAATAAATGCATCCA
>NW_028080962.1:0-4070 GCF_014824575.4 Sturnira hondurensis | reverse complement strand
TTCCCATCTAAGAAATAAAATAAATAAAATCTTTGTAAAATACCCATTTAAAAAAGGGGAAAACAGAAACCCTGATTATGACTTTAAAAAAATGTGTTACTTATAATATTATCAGTTCTGTAACCCTATCTCTATACAAACATAGGTAAAACTGCATGAATAGTAATACCTTTAGTAGGAAAACACTGAGATAACGTCTTGGACAATTTTTACTTTAAATCTTTTAGTTATTCAGGATTAAAAAATAGTGAAATACTGAGATTTGCAACATAGGCCTAGAGGGCATCACGCTAAGTGAGAGATAACAAGAACAACATAAGACTTCAATTATATGTGGGATTAAAAATAAACAACAAACCAAATAAAACAAAAACTGACTCATAGAATCAGAGACCAAACTTTGTTTACCACAGGGAAAGAGGATGGGTGAATCAGTAAAAAAATGAAGGAGAAAAGTAGGTACAAACTTCCAGCTATAAAACAATTAAGTCGCAGAGATGCAGTATACAAAACAGGGAACATAGTCAATAATATATAAGAACTTTGCCCAGGGACAGATTGTTACAAGACTTAGTGTGAACCACACTGTCAAGATATAAATGTTGAATTGCTATTCTGTACACTTGAAACTAATATAATATTGGAGGTCAACAGTACTTTATATTACAAAGTTCATTATATGAGATAGCTGCATGAAATAAAATTGCAAATTTTTTTGTTAACTTCATATTTACACTAGTTCTGATTGGCTTGTGAAGATTTTAGCTATTGAATATGTCATTTACAAACTAATTTTCTCAACACTTTAGAAATATTACAGTAATGTTTTGTAATTCTCTCCATATAAGATAGTTGTCAAAAAGGTAAGTACACTTTTTGGAACTTAAATTTGTTTTAAACTATTGAATAGCATTCATTTAACACTTCTTGGAAGAAAAGCCCAATCTGTTAATTGGAAGAAGCTGGGCAAGATGACTTCTTGAGGTTTTTTTTTAACGCTCTTCATGGGGAAAAACTTTCCTTTTATCTTTATAGGTTCTATGCAGAATTAATAGAAAGTGACCTGATATATTAGGATCCAGTACACAGCTCTTTAAGTAGTTCTCACAGAATAATCTTCATAAGATTGCAGCAAACAAATAATAAAATTCTAACTAAGAGAAAATTTGAGGAAAAATAGTAGAACAGTAATGTAATATAATATTTGCTTTTGAAAATATCGACTCCCAATGCTAATTACTTCTCATCTGTAAATGTTCCATAGCTTCTTGGTTTGCCTTCTTCTATCCATGCTCTTCTATCTCAGATCTATCTCTCACTGTCATTACAGTGCTTTTCCCTAAGATGAGATAGAAAAATACCACTACTTCTTTTTAACTTTCAGCGACTCACATTGCCTGCAAAATAAATGCATCCAACAGAATACAAAATATTTTGTTTCAATATATCTATCATTTGTCCTTTATTCCCCAAATCCCATGAGATACTCCATATATTACCAGAATGAATACTCTCTATATTCTTAAAACACAACATTTCTTCACCTCCATTATTTTGAACATGGTGCTCTTTGAATCTTGATTCACTCCCACGCTTTCTACTGAACAAAGCAACTCCACATTAACATCGCCTCTTGTGTAAAACTTTTGTTCATTTCCTCAAACAGACTTACTTTTGAAAGCCACAGATGTTCATATGATTTCATGAGCATAGGAATACTATTCAGAAGATATTGACTTCTTTATTGGTCTACCAGCCTACTTCTATTTTTAACAATGGATTGAAGATTCACTGTTTTCATTGATCCACTTTGTAGGTCACCCCCAAACCAAGCTTTATCACTCCTGGTGGTGGCAATGGCATCTATGAAACCATTTACCATGGAATTCCCACAGTGAAACCCCTTGTGTTCATTGATCACCCTAATGACATTGGTTACATGGTGGCAAAGAGACCAGCTGTTGGACTGGACTTGAACACAATGTCAAGCACCAAATTTCCTAATGCACTGAAGACTTGTGAATATAACGTTTTTTTGTTAGGTAGCAACCGTAGGTAAGGTCTCTGTAGAAAAGTGATTGTGAGTTTCATCTCATTATTATGAAGCTAACTTTGAAAAATAAAAATTACATGATCAATCTAAAACTCACTTTAACATTCAACCAATCATTTCAAAGTTGCATTTTAATCTCATAGATTTAATGGGTAACCAATGAGTGCAACAATTTTCTATGCAATTTTTAAAATATTTTATTTATTTATCTTTAGAGGGGGAGGGAAGGAGAGAAATATCAATGTATGGTTGCCTCTAGTGAGTCCCCCGCCGGGAACTGGCCTACAACCCAGGCATGTGCCCTGACTGGGAATCAAACCACGATCGTGTGTTTCGCAGGTCCGCGCTCAATCCACCGAGCTACACCAGCCAGGGCTTTATGCAATTTTTTTTTAAGTTGTATACAGCTTACTCTGAGGAGCGAAACTTTTCAAAATGTGACTAAACCCACAGAAAGACATATAAACATGAAAGCAATACCAGCAAGATATTTTACTTCACTAATTAAAATGTCTGAAATTGTAAAAATATTTTAACACTATTTTCATTAATTTCATATTTTAATGGAGTATAGAGAGAGATAATTTACTAAAACTTTATCCTTTTAGAGTGTGAAATTTCACTATATTGAGTGTTTACAGAGTCATGAAACCCTAATCTTATCATCATAATTTAATTTTACAATTTCTTTGTCACTCTCAGTATACATCTCATATTCCTTAGAATTCACTCTCCATGCCCCTTCATATCCTTGGGAAAGCTAGGTTGATAGATAGATACAAAACTGGGAATACATGTTTCTCAAAAGCATATATCATAAGAGCAATATTGACCATATGGTTACCCATTAACCAAGACTCAGCTAATTCGAAAAACTACATGATTTTTGATAAATAAGTCGATGCCAATGAAAATATCATCATGGAAATTTTAACACATTTAATTGATGATCATAAAAATTAAACATATCAAAGTGTGTGCTGTACTTCCAAGGAAATTTGGAGTCTGAAAGGCACATAGATTATATATTTCCATGACTATGCTGTATGTACCAATTTATACTTCTTAATTCCTTCAAATTTTATACTCATCCCTTCAAGTCCCTCCCACCTGATATATTCCTCTTCTTCTTGAAGAAGACTTTCTAACATTTCATTTAATATTGATTTGGTGGTAATGCACTCTTTTATCTTGTCCTTTGCTGGGAAGCTCTATATACCTCCTTTGATTCTAAAGGATAGCTTAGTTGTGTGGAGTACTCTTTGTTGTTAGTCTTTGCCTTTCATTACTTTGGATATTTTGTATCAATCCCTTCTGGTCTGTAAAGTTTCTCTTGAGAAATCACCTGAAAATCTTCCCTGAGCTCCCCTGCATATAAATATGTAGAAAACCTGCTTTTCCACTTCTACCTTTAAGATTTTCTCTGCCTTTAAACTTTGGCATTTTAATTATGATGTATCTTGGTGTTGGCTTCTTTAGATTCATCCTGTTTGGAATTCTCTGCACTTGATGGACTTGATGTCTCTTTCCTTCATCACGTGGAGGAAGATTTCTGTCATTTTTTACACAGTCTTTCAATTTCTTGCTCTCTCTTTTCTCTTCTGGCACCCACATCACGTAAATGTTTTTGGCTTGATATTTTCTTAGATTTTCCTTATACTATTCTCATTTTGTGAAATTGTTTTTCCTTTTTTGTTGTTCTGATTGGGTAATTCTTCTTTCTTGTTTTTCAAATCTCTGATTTGATCCCCTGCTTAATCTTTTCCACTCTGTTTTGTTTTTTTTGCTGGGGGAGACTAGAAAGCCTCCCTGTCCGGTAATCAAACTCCGGTCCCCCGCGTGTCAGGCAGGGATACTCACCACTTTACTAACGAGGACAAGCCCCAAATCTTCTCCACTCTTGATTCTCTATAATGTGTTCTGCATTTTACTTAGTATATTTTTTTATTTATGACTGCTTATTTTTGTTTTCTATTTCTATTTTTATCTTTCCTATTTCTTTGTTGAAGTTCCCACT
>NW_028080961.1:0-793 GCF_014824575.4 Sturnira hondurensis | reverse complement strand
CGAACCAGACGATCGCGGTTCAATTCCCGGTCAGGGCACATGCCTGGGTTGCAGGCCGGTTCCTTGCAGGCTAACTACCAGCAGGGGATGCACAAAAGGCAACCAGACATTGGTGTTTCTCTCCCTCTCCTTCCCCTCTAAAGATAAATAAATAAATAAAATCTTTTTTAAAAAAAAGTGTTTATGGTGGACCAAACCTGAAGTTTCACTTTCTTTTGGGTCCACAGTGGGTTTCTCTGGAATGTAACATGGAAATTGAGGAATTTAGTATGAGAAGGTCAAGAAGGAGAGAGTAGATGGCAAAATAAATTCTAGGTTGGTTTTATATTTTGAGCCTTTTGTGATAAGGAAGAGACCATAAGTCAGTCCATCAGCTTGTACATAACATTGGGCGCATAGTAGATTCATAACAAAAACAGCTATAGAAAATCAACACCCATTGTATCATTTGCAGTCATGTTGAAGATATAAGGCTTTTCTGACATCTTGTAGGCTATAGAAAGATATATTTTACATTATATATATGGAGAGGAGGGACCAGCGTTAAGAATCAATAATATGAGTAGATTGAGAATATCACAGGTTGAGATCATAATGCATTGTTATAAATTTGTGCATTTGAGCAGTAATGCATTCAGAATTTTTCTGGAGGTGGTGTCCTAAGGAAAAAATGGGTTTCCATTTGGAGGGTGAAAAGTATAGAATTTCAGAAACTAGAAACCAGTTGTGGGTTTTATAATCAGAAATCCACATGGTTCTCAGGCCATTTAATACTGGACTCACTTCTCAGCTC
>NW_028080960.1:0-611 GCF_014824575.4 Sturnira hondurensis | reverse complement strand
AGCGCCGTGGCCCCCCCAACAGGGCTCAGAAGAGAAGCAGAGGCGGAGAGGATGGAAACCGCTCTCCACGTTTGCCTTCCAGACGTGTGAACCCGGCAACCCGGCAGGCACTCGGAGGGGATCCTGAAATGCTTACCGTAAGTCCCCCCGGGGGACCTCCTGCTAGTCAGTGAAGCCAGCCAACACCCTTACAAAACCGAGGGAGTTACCCAGGGCCCCCAGTGCAGGGTTCTGCCTCAGCGGGGCCCCAGCAGGCCTCCCCCCAGCCCCCGACACCATGTGTGTCGGCTCAGGCAACAGCTAATAAATCTTAAGACCGTGGGACGGATTTCATCTTCTGGGCAGAAAGAAATAAAGAAGGAAAACACAGGTCTCATGGTGGGGAAATAAGGAAGAGCAGCGTCTAAGTCCATCGGCTCACTGATCAGAGGGCTCTGTCCCCGCAGGCACTGGCTGCGGGTGGGATGTTCCCCTGTGGTTCCACCCGTCCCTCCGCCGGGAGACACGTGTGGGAGCCCCGCCGGGCGCGGAGCACCGTGCTCGTCACTCGGACAGCATTGGTGAGCACAGCACACACGCAGGCGGGGTTTCTCCTGTCATTACCTGTTGCT